>NW_014579509.1:31649-33049 GCF_000485595.1 Priapulus caudatus
ACACACACACACACACACACACACACACACACACACACACACACACACACACACACACACACACACACACACACACACACACACACACACACACACACACACACACACACCCACACCCACCTACATCGGACCCGTCACCTTCTCTCGCCGCGCTAAGCGCTATAGGCTTAAGATATGCGGAGATAACATCAGGAGTTTATAATAATAGATACAGATATAGATAGAGATATAGTCAAGAGTTCATACGTTTACACGCGCTGATCTTTCTACCTGTTGATTGACGATACGTTATGTGTACGGTAGTTTAGGTTAATTAGTCCTGGGGTAGGTCGGCAAGGTCGCATACCCACTCTCGTCGCATTCTAGCTGTAGACTGGAGAGAATGATAGGCCTTCTAGTCGTAAATTTTCCTCGAGTAAATGTAGATTGGACGACGACGTTTTTTTGCCACGTTTTATCACGTTTTACGCGTAACTGTAACGTTCCGTTAGTCATCTACGTATTTTAACGGTAATTTATTACGAAAGAAAATGCGGAGTATGCAATAGAAAACACGTTTTTAATTCCCGCCCGTTTGAATGAGTAATATCTGACAGAGAGAGGGCACCGCCTCTATAGACTGACACCGTGCCGTTTTACCCCGCATGGTTTTCGCGCGGTTTCTCCTCCGGATGACGCGTGCGACGGTGACCATTTCCCGCCATCTAAACCCCAGAATCTACCCGCTCTCACGTGACGCTCACGAGGGAGCGCTACGTCGCGCGTGGCAACAGCAGACGATACATAAAGCGCGTGCAGGCCGACCGCGTCTGTTTTTTGTTTGTGTGTTTTTGCTTGTGTTATTTTTTTGCGCGCACCATTGTGACTATCATCGTAACAAATGATCCTCGCGCCTCTGTTGCAAAGACGCTGATGGTGCTGTTCTATTGTTTACGCCGCAGAACGATGAGCTTCGTCGGCGCCGCCATGACATCTTTCACGCTCTGCTGTCTGTTTGCGTTCGTCGGAGTGGTAAGTGGCTCATGCGTCACCTAGCAACCTGACGCGAAGACGCGCAGGTGAAATTTAAATTTAACTTTTTAACGTTTTAATTTTAAATTTTTTAAGATTAAATATTTACAGTGAATGTTTTTTAGATAAAAAGTTGTATTTTTGTTGCTGATTCTACGTGTATACACGCAATATTGATTGCACAACAAATTGTTTAAGATTAGGCTAAACATTTAAAATACTTTTTTTTAAATAAAACGCTGTATTTCTGCTCCTGCTAGTTTACGTGTTAATATAAGTCCTCCTTTGTGCGCATCCGTTTATTGATTAGTTTGATTTAATAATTAATTAATTAATTAATTACGCTCTCTCTCTCTCCCTCTCTCTCTCTCTCTCTCTCTCTCTCTCTC
>NW_014579509.1:33682-34645 GCF_000485595.1 Priapulus caudatus
ATTACTATATTACTTTATTTATTAACTCTGCTCTATTTATTTCACAGGTCACTGCGGCAAAAGGCGAAGGGAGTTATACACTTCCGGCAGAGGGCGTAACGGGCGCCGAATTAACACTGGATGAACTCCTGCCTGTGCCTCCCACTGAAATGCCACAGCTATTAGGTAAGGAAGAGGAAAGTGAGGTAGATGAGGGGTGGGGAGGAAGAAGATGAGACAGAAGGAGAGAGAAGAAGAGAGGAGAGGGAAGGAGAGGAGAGGAGAGGGGGAGAGAAGACGAAAGGAGAGGAGAGGAAAGAGGAAGAAAGAGAAGGGAGAAAACGGGAGAAGAGAAGAAGAGGGAAGGATGTGTAGCGAAAAAATGACAAGATGAAAAAGGGAATGAGAGGAGCGGTGAGGAGTATGAGAATATAGGAGAAAAGAGAAGACGAGAGGAGACGAAAGGAGACGAGAGGACAGAAGGGGAGAGGAGAGGAGAGAGGAGGGGAGAGGAGAAGAGAGGAGAGGAGAGGAGAGGAGAGGAGAGGATAGGAGGGGAGAGAGGAGGAGAGAGGAAGAAAAAGGAGAGGAGAGGAGGGGATAGGGGGGGGGAGAGAGGAAGAGAGAGGAGGGGAGAGAGGAAGAGAGGAGAGGGGACAAGAGAAGACGGGAGGAAATGAGAGAAAATATTGCGAGAGGAGCTGCGGTATGTAGAGGTGCAGCGGTTTACTGCGCGTCTGCCTCGTGCCGTACTATCACTAATAAGCAGAATTCCTGAGCGGTTGTAAATCAACACGCGTCGACCTAATGTTGCCTTCAGATGACCTAATGTTGCCTTCAGATGACCTAATGTTGCTTTCCGTAGCGTTGCCTTTGTTGTCGTAAGATGACCTGATCGGATCAGTCATTCAAGTCCGGTTAAAAGTCCGTTACGCGACATGAAAGATATTATGTTTGACACATTTCGCACAGAGCGAGCGGGCG
>NW_014579509.1:35671-36065 GCF_000485595.1 Priapulus caudatus
CTCTCAATCTCTCTTCCTCTGTCTCGCTCTCTCTCTTTTTTTCTCTCTTTCTCTCGTTCTTTCTTTCTCCCCCTCCCTTCTCTCTCTCTCTCTCTCTCGTTCTTTCTTTCTCTTGCTCTTTCGCTCTCTTTCTCTGTCTCTCTGTTGCGCGAGCGATCTCTTCCCCTCTCTTCACGATATAGGTCAGATGCAGTCACACAGCGCATGCGTAGATTAACGTAAACGCTGCCCTCGAGTTGTTTTATTACCGGCTTAACGACAGATACTCTCGTACTCTCTCTCTCTCTCTCTCTCTCTCTCTCTCTCTCTCTCGCTCGTTCTTTCTCTCTCTCTCTCTCTCTCTCTCTCTCTCTCGCTCGTTCTTTCTCTCTCTCTCTCTCTCTCTCTCTCTCTC
>NW_014579510.1:0-10706 GCF_000485595.1 Priapulus caudatus
TAAATATTTGTGGCTGAGCTGATAGCTCACGGAGCCGGAGTTTCTGGCCTCGCGTGGCCACAAATATCAAACTTGATAGATATCGGTCTCACAGCCACGCGAGGACAAAAATCGTGCAGAATCTGCGCGCAAACGCTGAGCTATCTGCTGAGCCAACGGCCTCTCTTGAGGCCGTTGGCTCAGCAGATAGTTCACCGTGTGCGGCGGGCTTTATGGGCAGGGATCGCATTTGCCGCCGGAACATATTGATTTGCCGTCAGCGGTAGTCTGTATCGGCGGCAAGTAAATGCCGTAGTAGCATTTAGTACCTGACGTGGATATTCGTCCGAGCATCGGATACTTATATACACACAAGTAAAAAAGCCACCCTATCACTATCCCTAAACCTAACACTAACTTTAAACCGACTCGGCTATCTTATATACGCTAGAACCAAAATTAATCTATGGTGTATAGCCTTTCGTATTGATGCGCAACAATGCTCGGGCGAATAACGCCACCGAACTAGTATCCACGTATATATATATCGTGGATATTCGTCCGAGCATCGGATACTTATATATACACAAAATATACACACAAGTACAAACAGTCACCCTATCCCACGGAATAGTAATAATCACCACGGTTCAGTGTGATTTTACTACTAGTATTTTGTATATATTCTTCATATGTTTTCAATGTTTGTCGATTACAAAGTCACTGTGCATTTTAAATCAGAAACCTGTGTATGCTGCTGAGTCAGTCCCCACTACTGTGTAATTTAATTTTTAAATCAATATTTCTATGACAGAAAGTCTTCAATTGTTAGATTAAATAAATGAATTTCTTAAGAATTTCGTTCAGTTTGACTGAATAACAGACGTTTACATTCTTATGTGTATAACTATTAACCAATTTGGCAATTAGCAATAATATATCATAATAATATTCACATCTTTGTGATGAGAGATATATAAGAGCCATTTTGAAACAAATGATCATAGCGAATTCATTGAAAATATTAGTGTATTGATTCAACTCGTGTAAACATATTATTCTGACGGTATATATAGCTTGCAGATGTTGTATGGGTAAACATAAAACAATGCCGTGGAAACAGGGCAATTCTCTTACTTTTAATTAGGTAAGATAAAATAAGGTCATGCATGCTCTATAATGATTACTCGATTGTGGTCAGTTTGCTGGAATGGATAATCGCTTTGGGAAATTCCAGCCGATTGCCATTACTAATATGTAGGTTATATTGATTATAGTAATATAGTACACGTCTATCGATCAGGTCGAATATGCCTTTATTGAATATCTGTAGACTACTACAACGCGACCTCCAGGCACCTAATGGAGAGACACTAGACAACGGTAAACGTGTGCCGACCAACTGCTATTCTGACGTCAATACACCTATAATATACCCAAGCAAAGATGGCGGAAGAACTTCAGGAATATAGTGAGAGGAGCGCAATAAAGAAGACGTTCAGCCAGGAGTCAGACAGCAGACAGGCACTATTTGCATCTAAATCTGATCAGGCGTGTGCATTCTTCCAGGTAAGTTATACAGATGATTATGTTCGATATCAACCAGAAATACCTTCTGTGTACGTGCATGCGTGCGTGCGTGTGTACATGTATGTGACACATGGTTCTAGGACAAATACCCCCTGGGAAATCCCCCCTCTCAGACCATTACCCCCGACAATTACCAAGATAATTTACCATTATCATGCATACAAGCGCTGCTTTTAAAATATATGTTTTCTCCTGATATAGATGTGGGATTTGTTACCCAACCAAACGACGTACCTAAATCATTAAAATGTAATGCCAATAAATGTTTGCCAATGCTATGTTCCATAGCTTATGTTATTTGGTGAATTGCAAATCGGATTAGGCCCCAATGTACCATAATAAATCAAATTAAAATATATTTTCTATGTTTCTCTCTAGAGATTTCCAAAGCGTTACCTACTTGCGGTTATGGCGTTTCTTGGATTCTGTAATGCCTACACTCTGCGGGTGAATCTCAGCATAGCCATCGTTGCCATGACAACCAACAGAACTCAGGTGGAGGGAAATGGAACATCTAATTATGTAAGAAATCTGTGAAGTAGTTGGCGGGTGAGGGGTTGACTATTGTGTATTTATTATCTGTGACAATTATTTTGTATGTCTCATTGTCTGGATTTACTTGCTGGTTGCTAGTTGGTTTCCACTCAGTTAGTTCACATTGGGCAGGAGGCATAGTTAGGCATTGGTTAGGCACTAGTTAGGCATTAGTTAGGCATTAGTTAGGCACTAGTTAGGCATTAGTTAGGCACAGTTAGGCATTGGAGTTGGTAAAACTGTAAGAATATTAATTATTAATCAGCACTAGTTGTTATTGTGTTGTTAATTAGTGAAGCTATAAATATCTAAAAAGTAAGTATTTTAACATTAAGGTTGACAGCTTGAATATGTCTTTCTACGTACTAATCAATTTTATAATGTCAGCATATATTAGTGTTACTTTAAATTAATAACATTCTTGGTAAACCAATACATCAGTGAGAAGCTACTATTTTTCCTGCACTGTGGAAATTTTGATGGACGTGATCTTTGTTGAAAATTTTGATTGCCTAAAATCGGAGGGAAAATGTATACTGTGAGTTTTAATTATAAATTTTAATAGTTGAGCAGAAAATATATTTACTTATACCTTTATATATCAAAGTTTATAGCACCATCCCAAATTCAGGCTCAGTTGGTGGTAGAGGTAATAATTGTCATTTACTCTGGATTATTGAGTGGTGAGTAGTGGAAAATCAGACGTGAGATTGCTGGGTGTGGGCAGACTCTAGGAAGGATATTAGCGAGAAAGTGTAGGAGTCTTAAATGTTCATTCCAAGAAATGTTTTACAAAAGTGTTGCAATTTAGTGCATTCTGTGGTATTTCAAATAGTATATATATAATATAGCTTCGTAGCAAGTAAAAGACATAGAAATAAACATGGAGGCCGTTGTCAGAAACAAAATTAGTCGCAACATTAGTCTTACCATTAACTTCCACTCGTAAACCGTTGATAGAAACATCGTAATGTTGCGAGAACGAAAAATCCTAGCAAATATCCTCATAACATTACGAGAGCTCAGACCCTCTCGTAACTTTAATATAAAGTTGAAAATAACACATTTACACTACGAATTACAATTATAGTGATATTATATTTTATAATAATGAATAAAATGTGTGTTTTTCTTGAAAAACACGTCAAAATCATTAATTATCTACCGCTAATAAAACAAAACAATACATTTACAAATGGCGTATGGCATTTGTTCTCTTGTTCTAAAGGTTTTCCACGCTTGCCACGACTCTCGCGTCTCGCGTTACAGTGTGAGAATTTGTCTTGTTGTGCAGAATTAATTCATGACCACGTCGTTTTTCATCAAATATTATTTATATGTGGTTAGCCATCATAATATGCATAAATTACTGTGATGTACAATAAATGTGTATGAATTTGAATTTTGTGATTGATTCTCATCCAATCAGCAGCCTTGTGATGAAGTTCCTGTTATCGTAAGTTTTCTAATAGCTGCGATGTGTTTCTGTCAACGCTAGTCTCGCAACATTAGCATTAGTCGTAAGTGTTATCGTAGCATTAACTTTAGCATTAACTTTACGATGTTTCTGACAACGGGCCCCCCTGGTGCATATATAATAAGTTTTAAATAAGTGCACGACCATCATCAGCCGTCAGCAGTAAAAAGTAGGCTATCAGAAATACGCTGTGGCGGCTTGCTAGCTCTTATCCTGCTCCATTAATTCATAGATGCAACATAACACGCCACCATAGAACTGTTAAGAATAATCCAAACGTAAACTATATAATAGTAATATTAAGGTAATGTATGGGTCTGTCAGTTGAGTACCTGGCTTCTATATTCCCACGAAATTACAGTAATATAAAAAGTCTCGGCTACTTCATCGTTGTATGGCAGCCAGAAACCTCGTTGCTGAAGGCATACAGATTCCTGCTATTGAATAAGCTAATACCTCTATTCCACACAGACCACGAATCCTACGGATCGCTACGAATTGATAAATTTTAGGATTCGTGAGAATTCGTGGAATTTTGCAAATTTCTTGTCCAAATCGTGACGCTCACACGATTCTGTTACGATGCAGGTACAATAGAGTTACGAATATTCGTGGGATTCGGCTCGAATCGCTCAAATATTGTCAAGAATTCACTACGATTTACAAGAATCGATTACGAATACTGCACGAACGTTAGGAATCAGTTACGAATCAGTTAGAATATGCCGAATGCATCTACGAATCAGGTACGATTAAAATTGAATTCGTGACTATTCTTGACGATTCGTGGGATTTTTCCTCAAGATAGGTATAGCCCTCACCCCTGCTTGAAATTTTGGACCTTTGGGCGTGTGATCAAGGCATCAGTTCCAAAATGGATGTTAAACGTAGAGCAGCTGTAGTACTGGTTCTGGAACTGGAGTATCAACACCAGCTGCTGAAAGCTAGAAGAAGACTGCTTCGAAGAAGAAGGAGAAGAGCCCCCAGGTGGTGGGTGAGACCGTGGCTGACACCAGCTAGAAGGCTAGAATATGGTCACTACAACAGACTGATACAGGAGCTGAGGGTGGAAGATGAGAATGCCTTTGCTAACTATGTAAGAATGCCACCCCACATGTTTGATGAGCTACTCAACAGGATTAGCCCAGTCATCCAGAGGAGGGACACCCCCGAATGAGTTAAGAATACCTACGAATGCCTACGAATCTATTACGATCAATTATGAATCAGTTACGATGCCTAAGAATGCACTACGAATTTGTTACGAATTAACTACGATTTTTTGGAATCGAGAGTTTGTGGCCAAAATTTTGAACAACTTAAAACTTTTGCCACGAATTTCTGATCGCTCAAGAATTGAAAGAACTGACTACGAATAAATACGAATCAGTTAAGAACTTCACGAACTGATTACGATTCAACTACGAATCCTAAAATTTATCAATTCGTGGTCTGTGTGGAATAGAGGCATAAGCTTGCAATAATGGCATAATAACAGCCCAAACACCGACCACTCACTCCACGCACGCACGCACGCACGCACGCACGCACACACGCACACACACACACACACATCTGTATAATTATATATATATATATAGAGAGAGAGAGAGAGAGAGAAGAGAGAGAGAGAGAGAGGAGAGAGAGAGAGAGAGAGAGAGAGAGAGAGAGAGAGAGAGAGAGAGAGAGAAAGACAGAGGGTGGGTGGGTGAATCAGTGGTTGGTTGGTTGGGTAGGTAGGTAGATAGATAGATAAATAGATAGATTGGTAGTTAGGTAGGTAGCTATATGGATGGATGGATGGATGGATGGATCGATGGCTTGATCGATCGATCGGTGCGAGGTTGGGCGTGGGCAGGGAGGTGGGAGGATGCGGTCAGGCGAGCAGGCAGGCAGACGGGCAGGAATCACAACTGGTCAACCACTCGTGAACTTATGCTTATACAGAAATGCTTATTATTATACACAACAAAAAAGAAATGCATATTGCATAATATGTATCTAGAGTCTATAGAGTGACCTTCGAATTCGTTGTCATAGGAAATTTTAATACTTCCATTTAATATCATTTGGTTATCTCTAGCACCTTCGGTCTGTATCCAAAAGCCAGATTAATGCTTCCCACTCGTACACATGTAGGTATAAATGTGTATACATACAAAACCATATTACAGTGTACCATATTTTCATCTGCTTTTAATTATAGGCTCCCGACTTCCCTTGGGACAGCCATCTGCGTGGCTATATTTTAGGAGCATTTTTCTATGGCTACATTATCACCCAGATACCTGGAGGTAAGTGCAGCAGATGCTGCATCGTAGATATTGATGTGCGTGTCGTATTTTTCCGAAGCCAAGATGCAGGCGTATATTGAAATATTCATGTTTCTTTCAATGATGTATATACTTAGAAGTACTCTCAGTAAATTTGATCAGGCGTGAATAAAAATCAACGCTTTTATTCGCTCCTGCATGATTACATGCACAATGGCTTGCGTAGTCGTAGGTGGAGTTGACGTCATCTCGTTATTATTCTTGCAAGATTTTGAATGAAGGTTTGTTAGCCAATGTTACTGCAAGATTAATTAGAGGCACAAATTAGGTAGTGCCACCCTAGTCCTGAATACTACTGACTATACTGGCTAGTGACGACATGGGGTTACAGGAGCCGTCGTTGTCTGTGTGCAGCTGTATGCAGCTTTTACAACTGTTTGCACTGTTGATTCGCTGCAGAGAACCTGACACGGCCTCGCTCCCTCCGCTAGGAAATTGCCAGATTAACCTAACAGTTATAGAGTTAGGTTGGAGGCACGGCCGGCTTCATTACCATCTATATTGGCTATTGATCTGGAGAAAAATCTGACCGGAATTTAGGGAGAATAATCTGACGGCGTATTTATTGCAGCGCGACGCTGTTCACGGCTGCTCGCAGCCACAGCAGGGCATATGAATTGAGTTTTTCCAGCAAGAGGCGACACATTTTGAAAGTGCTTTTGCGTGTTTGACGAAAGCTCAATGGAGTTTCATTCAGTTGCACGGCATTGTGTTGCGTCCTAATTGGCACTGAAGTATAATAAGCATGTAAAGAAAGTTCTAAACCTGGATTTAAAGGGGGTTACATGTGCTGCATGCATATACTAATGGTGTCGTGTTGCGTAATGAAGTAGTATTGATCGGGCTGTCAAAGTCACGTTTGAGGAAGAAGGCTGTTGAATATATTTTTGAATAAATGTTTGCCCACTCTGAATTTAATAATGATAGTTTCTAGCTCCCACTCCCGGAGGGGGCACTCGCCTCGGAACTGGGTAGGGGGTGCCTCGGGGACCTTGAAAACCTCACCCTGTCGCAAACCGCTTTGCGCCCTAAAATACACCCTGTCCCAATATACTGCACTAAAAATATACCCTGTTGCAATATTGTACACTTCAGTTATGTCCTGTCCAAATTTATTGTTCCACGTTATCTATCATGGACCAATCATGGACCCGCCTACGCTATAGCTTATCGATATTGGCGTGCCGCTAAGTTGTTCATATTGAACCTATATGTTGGCTTGCCTATATTGGATTGTCTATATTGGTCCAATATCGGCCTATATTGGGCCAATATCAGCCTGCTTGCTGGGTTTCTAGCAGAAGTAGATAATACTAATAGATAGTAGATTATCTACTTCTGGTATCTAGCTAACCCTGTGCCAATAATTATGTTCGGAAAATATACCCTGTCCAGCGGCACGTCCCCAGTACCTTTAACAATGGGAGTGCCCCCCCCCACTATACCTTCACTTCCTTACTAATTTCTACACTGAGAATATTTCGTGAAATAAATTTTGTCTACAAACCCCTGCTGACAAGGTAGACAGTATTTATGTTGTACTAGTATCAACAAGACATTATTGTTGTGCAGCCACTAGTACTCTATTTGGTTTTTGCTGTGTAATAATGGATTTCGATGTTACAAAGTTGTTTGTAATCAATCTAAGGCTGGCTAGCGTCAAAGGTTGGTGGCAAGATACTGTTTGGCGTCGGTGTTGCCGGAGCTGGCATGCTGTCCTTGCTGATTCCAATCTGCACTGAAGCCAGCGTCTACTTGCTAATAGCCTGTAGAGTTCTTCAGGGTCTCTTTGAGGTTAGAATAACTGTACATACAGTAGTGGCTTCTTTGATTCATTTCAGTGTATAGAACTAATATTATTCTGTTTTCATATATGCATTCTAAATCGTAGTAGTATGTATTGTATATTATTGTATAATATAATATAATTTTTTTGTATATATAATTGTGTATAATATTATTATTTTCTCACATATGCTATCTAAATTTTTGTTATATACATGTACTTCTTTCTGTGCAGCAAATCTTTATCATGCCATCATCTTTGCAAGATTTTTCAATATATGCCAAACTTGAATATATATATAATATCAAGAGCAGATAAAGAAGGAGAGCGTACAAGGGTAAAATGCTGAAACCATGCTGCAGTATTAGTCGAATTAATAAACTTTTCCCATTTTATTTTGACGATCCTTTGCAGTATTATTGATTAGCTGTCTTACCTTGTTCATATAAAACACACCGCATGTCCCTACGATGCCGCTACGCTGAGATAATGAGCGGTGAAAATCTGGTATTTTCACCGAAAACCGACTCGAGATTAGTGTGAACTGCGTCCCTCACTCGAAGTGTTATAACTTCGGGAAACCTCGCGTGTTTCCGTCAATGAATGACGTCTGTTATTGATTGCCATAGTGATGACCCCCACCTGTGCCCACCTCACGCCCACCTCACGCTGGATGTATAGTAAACTCTGGTAGTATTACGTGAGTCAGCGCCACTATGGCGCTACACAGCGGCGACCGGAAGCAACACACTGGAAACACTTCGAGTGAGGGACGCAGTTCACACTGATCTCGAGTCGGTTTTCGGTAAAAATACCAGATTTTCACCGCTCATTATCTCAGCGTAGGGGCATCGTAGGGATATGCGGTTTGTTTTATATGAACAAGGTAAGACAGCTAATCAATAATACTGCAAAGGATCGTCAAAATAAAACGGGAAAAGTTTATTAATTCGACTAATACTGCAGCATGGTTTCAGCATTTTACCCTTGTACGCTCTCCTTCTTTATCTGCTCTTGATAATATATATTGTGCGATTACACGTGGCATACACTTGGAGGTTGTAACACAATCTATGAAGGCTAACGACAACTAGAAGAGCGCAAATATATTATATATATTTATATATCCAAGCTATACAACTTACAATATATTCTTGATAGATATCACTGAATGCTATATTATGTACCATTTAGCAATATCTGTTGACATGAACTTTTATAAACCAAAGGAATTTATTGTTATAGGGTATGGCCTATCCATCCATTCATGCTCTGTGGAGTAATTGGGCACCACCACTAGAAAGAAGCAGACTGTCAACTATTGCATTTTCAGGTAGGACTGATTATAAAACGTATCTTTACAACATATGTATCTTTAACTCTGTTGAATGGCACGAGTTTCGATTTGGTATGACTGTAGCAACAATGACTGATGATTATATTTCAATTAGATGCAAAGTTTGCAGCATATCTTTACATTACGCAGTTGGGGAAATTTAACATAACTGTGCTTGTCTGTCTTATTGCAGTTGCTATTAAACTACTAACCCTAACCTTTAACTGCAGTGAGATCAGCTTTCATTAATTGAAATGTATACTGTACATTCAATCCTGAGAAGTTGGTTCTTTAAATTTTGAATATTTTAATAAATTTCAGGCTCATATCTGGGTGCAGTGATTGCTATGCCATTGTCTGGAATTTTAGCAGAGAAACTAAGCTGGCAATCCGTCTTCTACGTCTTTGGTAGGTAATTAGTTTTATTTATATTCTTCTCTCATATTCATAGTGATGCCTAAATGAATGGTTGTTACAGTTACTAACTAGACAGAGTGCATACCTCCGCGAGCGTGTAACATGTATACATGTGTATAACAGCTGGCTCGCTGCTGGCTGCTGCTGACTGGACGCCCTAAGGCGAGCTGCTGCTGACTAGACGAACTAAGGCGAGCTGCTGCTGACTGGACGCCCTAAGGCGAGCTGCTGCTGACTGGACGCCCTAAGGCGAGCTGGTGCTGAATCGATCGTGCCAACGCTACACACACACATGAACACACACACGAACACACACACGAACACACACACGAGACCGATTACATTACCTCCCTGCAACTCCGTTGCGCGGAGGTAACTAGGTATGCATGACAGTTTTGTACATTCATACGTTTTACCATAGATACTAAGGTTACTTGCAACACAAGATGATAAATATATGTGGGAAATGTTTTTGCATATTGGAATCACGTATTTTAGATAAAAACACAAATGCCTGTTGGATGCTATTTCCCCAATTAAAATAGTATGAAAACTCTCTGTGTAGGTGTGCTCGCTGTTCTATGGTTTGTGGCCTGGGCCTACCTTGTCGTGGAAGTCCCAAGCAAGCACCCAACAATTGGCGTTGTGGAGTTGGAGTATATCCAGTCTAGCATCGGATTCACTCACGATCAAGTAGTGGTGAGTGTTTAAAAAGTGGCCGTGTTATGTATACCGGTGTAGCAGTGTATCCTCGATTACACCACTCTGAAAACCACTGGAATGCTATAGGCTTTGACCTAACCTGATTCGATTTCAACCTAGATTCTCGACTGTGTAACACAGACAGCACCAGTACCAGTGGTATTTCTGTCAATTGTACGTTGGTGTTGTAAACACAGGGCCGGGGGGAAGCAAATAAACATTGGTCAGGCCATTTAGCATCAATAGGAGTGTTTCACGTGACGTCATAGATCAGGTCACGTGTATTTGTTAAGTGTCATGGTTGGCAGAAGCGAAGCGTGCTGCTTGACATTTACGGGTGTTGCTATCCCACGGGCGTGGAGGGAGGTCACGTGATAACGTTGACGATGACGTTCAAAACGTTAACGCTAACGGTAACGGTAACCCTCACTCCAACACCGCCAACACTAAATCTTACACTAAATATATATGTATCGCCGCGCTATATATAGGCATTGTGATCCACAAAAATTAATCTATGGTGTGGGGACAGATATCATGATGCAAAAACCT
>NW_014579510.1:10731-21913 GCF_000485595.1 Priapulus caudatus
ATGTTCACATTCTACATTGTTCTCATTGTTCTCAATGCTACAAAGTTCTAATTACAGGATGGTTGTTAGGTGTATGAATCATCTGCTTACAGGGCATAATTCTGGCATCTTATTCACGAGCGAATTGTGTGGCATAACCTGCATGTTGCAGTATACCTGGTTTTAGTCTATTTTCAACTAACAAACAGATGCCATTCCTGTGGCTCTAAGAGTATTTTATTTTAAAAGAAAATCTCGTGAATCACCTAACATCAGTTAGGTTCAGTTCAGTTAGTTAGCCGATGTTCAAGTGGCAAACGTTTTGTGGGCAGAATAGTGTGAAGTTGTTAACACTATATTGTCAGCAAGTTGACTCTATTGACGCTCAACTACATTCAGTGACTGATCTTTTGATCTTGATGACGCTTGTAGCAGAAATGAAATTAGGAAAAAGTTCCGGTTCCGGCTGACTGTTCCTGAATGGTTCCGGCCGGAACCGGAACTTTGAAAAATTGGGGATCTGGCCGGAGCCATGTTCTGGTGCATCCCTAATTTTGATGACACTTGTTACAGAAATAAAATTAGGAAAAAGTTTGGGTTCCGGCCGACTGTTCCTGAAGGGTTCCGGCCGGAACCGGAACTCTGAAAAATTGGGGATCCAAGTTCTGGTGCACCCCTAATTGCTAGTGTAATTATGAATGTTTCGTAAGCCATTTGTTGTTATGCATGCAATTGATCACAGAAATTAAACTAATAATGACAACCTAGCAACATGGCAACTTAACAACATTAATGGCACCATGTGTAACTTTGTTACAGACAATTGATAATAGCGGGGGTGAATAATGAGAGAGTGTTATTATTCACCCCTTATAATAGTTATAGCATATAGGTCTATGTATAAAAATTGGTATTTTTGAGCTTAGCTGACAGGGCCATATGCAGCTAGTAGATTAACATCTTTAGTTTTTAGCTCACCTTGACATCGTCAAGATGAGCTATTGCCATGGGTTGTCGTACGTCCATCCGTCCTTCCGTCAACATTTGGCTACGGTCAACGATAACTCAGGAACCGTTTGACCCACATGTTTGAAATTGGGTATAGTTGTTACTGCTATGGGAGAGGTTTGAACTTCCTATTTTGGAGCACGCCAGTCGACGTACTTTCGAGCCACTGCAATTTTTTGTCAAACATGGAAATTCCTACTAGTCAGTTCAGGTTCAATGGATTTTGCTAATTTTTGGTATGTGAATGAATAAGGGCTGGCTCCAAAACGTATTACAGGGGTTTTGATATTTAAAAAAATTTATTCAAATAAGGTAGTTTTGGCAATTATATAGCATATTATATAGACACGCAGATAACAGTCTGTGGTGTCACACTCGTCTGGTTTGTTTTACAAGATTGACAATATCTTTAATGCAAAATTGGTATTCCTATCCAACCTGCGATAAAACGTCTAATTAGAGTAAAGTTTTACCAAAACATGTCGGAACGCAGCATAACCTATTATTTCGAACGCCATCGGCAAGAAACATCAAAGCGGTATAGTGCCATCTACCGTCACAAATTGTGATTCATTTTGGTTTATAAATTATATTGCGATATACAGATGGCAATCGTTTCTATAATGTACGTCGATGGTTGCTCAATTAAAACTGACTTCTTCTCACTCACTCATTTGTGTTCTTTTTTGTGGTGAGCTACAGCGTCATTGACACTTTCATTTGTCATGTCATAACTCTTCCGTATAATTCACTATTCATTGTATTTTGCTGAACCCAGGCAGCAGGTGTAGTAAAAGGAGAAATAGCACCAGCTGTAGTGGCAGTAGCAGAAATAGCAGCACCACCACCAACAGAAGCAGCAGAAATAGCAGTAGCAACATTTGTTGTAGTAGCATTAGCATCAATCATAGCAGTAACAGCACAGCACTAACTGATAGGTGATCATTGATGCTTTGTGGCGCTAGTTAATAAGTAAGTATTAAGCAATAAGTGCATATTAATATAAATTGCATGAATACTCTAAAGTACTCCAATCCTGTCAGCAGAGCGTATTTTTACAAGAGGATATATATTGCAGGCTGGATTTGCTTCAGCTTGCCCTTACCTTGTCATGGGAATACTTCTCCAAATGGGAGGACACCTGGCGGATTGGATGTGTAAGCAAGGGACATTCACCACCACCCAAGTCAGAAAGATTTTCAACTGTGGAGGTAGTTTACTCTAAGGTTATAATATTAGTCGTATCGACATATGTATGATGTTGCTAACTGTAGATAGGGAAGTTTGATGCTTGATGAGCACTGTTCCGAATCTCCGATTTATGTATGCAATTTCATTTGCCTTGAACTTGTAGTGTGTGTTGCAGACACCTGTATTTCGTTTTTTTATACAAATTAAGGGTTTTACGTTTGGGTGCTTTCACAGCAAAACATTGCAAGAGATAATCACCTCCCATCTTTCTTCCCCCCACCCACCTGCGCAGCGTTCGTATCACAAGCACGGACCGCCGTAAACTGATCACCTCCGATCTTTCTCTTCCCGCCCTGCAGCGTTCGTATCACAAGCAGGGTCCGTGTAAACTGATCACCCTCCGATCTTTCTTCCCCCTCCCCACCTGCAGCGTTCGTATCACAAGCAGGGTCCGCGTAAACTGATCACCTCCGATCTTTCTACCCCCCCCCACCCCACGCGCAGCGTTGTAGTCACAAAGTAGGGTCCGCGTAAACTAATCACCTCCGATCTTTATCCCCCCCCACCCCACCTGCAGCATTCGAATCAGCAAGAGGGTCCGCATAAACTAATCACCTCCGATCTTTCACCCCTCCACCCCCCTGCACATTCGTATCACAAGCAGGGTCCGGTAAACTAATCACCTCCGATCTTTCCCCCCCCACCCCACTCGCAGCATTGTATCACAAGCAGGGTCCGCATAAACTAATCACCTCCGATCTTGCACCCTCACCCGCCACTGCCAGCATTCGTATCACAAAGCAGGGTCCGCGTAAACTAATCACCTCCGATCTTTATCCCCCCCCCCACCCACCTGCAGCATTCGTAATCACAAGCAGGGTCCGCATAAACTAATCCCCTCTGATCTTTCTCCCCCCCACCACCCCACCTGCAGCTATTCGATCACAGCAGAAGTTCCCCCAATAATCACCTCCCGATTCTTTTCCCCCCCCCCAACCTGCAGCGTTCGATATCATAAGCAGGCTCAGGTTAATAATCACCCTCTGATCTTGCTCCCCCCCCACCCCACGCCCAGCGTTCGTATCACAAGCAGCGTCCGATAACTAGATCACCCTCTGCATCCTTTCTCCCCCCCACCCACCCACCTGCAGCGTTCGTATCACAAGCAGGGTCCGTGTAAACTGATCACCTCCGATCTTTCTCTTCCCGCCCTGCAGCGTTCGTATCACAAGCAGGGTCCGTGTAAACTGATCACCTCCGATCTTTCTCTTCCCCCACCCATCTGCAGCGTTCGTATCACAAGCGCGCGTCCGTGTAAACTGATCACCTGCCCGATCTTTCTCTTCCGCCCACCTGCAGCGTTTGTACGCACCGGTGGTTATGATCCTGGCCGCTACTACGCGTGAGTCCGGCGGCCGCCTGTCACCTGCCTACTCGATCGCTGTCGTCGGCGGCTCGCCTGGGCGGGTCTTCGGCGTCATCATTCTCGACATCGCTCCGCAGGTACGTCCACGCGACGCACAGGGACGCGCCGACGGTGCCGGCCGAAAATCAATGGAACTCCCGATCGTCGCAGGGGCAGCGAGGCGCTAACTGGCTGTGAGAGTCGACTAGGCGTACCTCTGCGCGACCTGTGGGCTGTTTGTTCTTTAGGTGCCTAGGGCGCTAGCCGTGCCTGCGTGCCTTAGTGTGGCGTGACGTGCCGTAGTATGTCGTGCGGCGGGTGCCTAGTGGTGTGTGCGTGCTAGAGATAGTATGTGTGCGTTGCCTGAGATATGTGTGCGCTGCTGTGGCCTCGGGTGTGTGCGTGCCTTAGTATGTGTGGCGTGTGTGTGTGCGTGCCTAGTGTGTGTGCGTGCCTAGACGTATTGGAGACGGGTGTGCCTAGACGCGTGTGCCGTGCGTGCCTAGTGTGTGTGTCTGGGCGTTCACAGCTAAAAATGACTTTTTTATACCGAGAGCTCTTTTTGATTTTTGTAATGAAAAAAAGCTCGTCGTAATTTTTTTTACGAGCTTTATTGCTGTCGCGCAGAAGCTACTTTATTCATAGATGATTTTGTTAAAATCTTTCATATTTTTAGTGCACTGACTCCAAATTATATCATTCATCAGCACCTTCACGCACTCAGGCACGCAGTATCAGACTATCAGTGTAAAGAAATCGTCAACAACATTACATTTATCACATTCTTATCAATTTCATTCAACACAGATAGACATGCACTACAGCGGCTACACATAGTCAGGTAACAGGACAAAGACAGAAAATCAAAGAATTATAATCATAGCGTAATGCATGGTATGGTTATTTTCAAGGTTTCTTTTGTCTACTTCATTTAGCGTTTCTGTCAAAACTTACTTTTCAACTATCCTGTTACATGACTGGAGCAAGTTCAGAACTGTTCGAAGCAGTTTTTTAGTTTACTCTTGAGCTATGTTAAAAAAAGAATACGTGGAATCTCTAGGAATTGCCGGGAGCTTCTGGGTAGGTTTTACTTTTCGTTTGTCTTCCTCCCCAGTCCGTACCCATGCATAAATCAATTGCTGCCCGCACGATCGCCAAAGTTACAAGTGCCTAGAATCTTCTTTAAAGTATATACAGCGTTAATTGCTTCTAGCATATCTAACCCTGAATAAAAAGTTAGCTTTCTTACAAATCAGTGACGAATTCACGTTAACAGCTTGGTTACGTGCGTAGTCATGGTCACTGCGTCCGTGCCCTCACTCCCCACGATAATTAACCCTCGCGATATAAAACTATTGCTTAATGCGCTGAGCAAAAACTTGGTGGCCGGCGCGGCTCAGCCGGTCGCGAACTAATTTCCTAACGCTGCCGGCTGCCACGGGAGCGACATTTTTTCCTCGGTATGTTCCAAAGATTTTCGCTCTCGTAACTTGTTGTTACCAGAGCAGCCTTTGAACAGCTGACGGCGATGCGGAAATCGCTCGCCGCTCCCGTGTTTTTTTTCGCTGGTGTGCGTGCCTTGTGTGCGTGCGTGCCTAGTGTGTGTGTGCGTGCCTAGTGTGTGTGCGTGCCTAGTATGTGTGCGTGTGTGCCTAGCGTGTGTGCGTGCGTGCCTAGTGTGTGTGTGCGTGCCTAGTGTGTGTGCGTGCGTGCCCAGTGTGTGTGCGAGCCTAGTATGTGTGTGTGCGAGCCTACTATGTGTGCGTGCGTGCCAAGTGTGTGTGTGTGCGTGCCTAGTGTGTGCGTGCCTAGTATGTGTGCGTGTGTGTCTAGCGTGTGTGCGTGCGTGCCTAGTGTGTGTGTGTGCGTGCCTAGTGTGTGTGCGTGTCTAGTATGTGTGTGTGTGTGCCTAGCGTGACTTAATGCATACAGTGCGCTTGCAAGGGGATTGTAAGTGTTATATTAGTCGTGTGGTGAAGCTAATATGCTGAAGAGTACCTAATGGATATCAATTAGCTAATCTTGATATGGTGTTATTTTGGAATATTGAATGCGGGTACGTATTAATGTGTTGTAATCTCTATTGGTTCATGATATTTTGAGATTATTTCACATTTTTGTTATCAGTAAAATTGTTCATGAGTTGGTGTGCATTAAACGTAAATTTTAATTAAATGTAGTGAAGAAAATGTTATTGACATCGATAACAGATCAGATTTAAGTTAATTATGCATCACCTTTACTTTTATATAAAATGTAATAGTTGGTGATATCCCACATTATGATGTGAGGATGTTCGTGATGCAAAAGCTGTAATATATTTTGTTTTACTTTTAGTTTGCTAGCGTCCTGATGGGTCTATCAAACTGTTTTGCCACTATACCTGGTATCATCAGTCCAACAGTTACTGGTTATTTAGTCA
Organism: Priapulus caudatus; assembly: GCF_000485595.1. Lineage (NCBI taxonomy): Eukaryota > Metazoa > Priapulida > Priapulimorpha > Priapulimorphida > Priapulidae > Priapulus > Priapulus caudatus. The sequence goes on from NW_014579510.1 coordinate 16,737, forward strand.
AAGATAAGGTAAGTTTTCAGAATTCTAGCCTATATGGACTGGTGCTAGAGTTATGTGATAATAATTTCTCAAAGTGCATGATTTTGCATCTATACATTGCAAACACCATCCTAAACTCTATTCAAAACACCTTTCAGCTTTCTCAAGTTCCCGCACGCATACACTGCTGATTGTATAATGTGGTTGCTTTCACAGTCGCCTGGAGAGTGGCAGGTTGTCTTCTACATAGCAGCTGTAGTTTACGTCGTAGGAGCGGTGTTCTATGGCTTTTTTGGATCCGGTGAACGCCAGCAGTGGGCCGACGTACCAAACGGTTATAATCTTTGCGAAGAGCCGACCACTGAAGAAGTGCCGTATGGGAGCACCAACTAGGGACGTACGTCAACCTAGGCTGCTATATCGTGGAAGTAATTTCCAGGGAAGTCATTCCAATTTCTATCGTTCCATTTGTTGCCCCAGTAATGGCGTCACAACGCAGCACCTAATGCATTGTGGAAGTACGTGCTGACAAGTAAGATGTAATTGGGAAATATTGGTCAGCGTGATGCACGTTGCTAGCTATGACATCGTGTACCTGCTGAGTATTGAACAGGCACCTCAGTGCTGTTTGTCAGGTGGCAGGAAACCTGCTGCAGCGTATATCCATATATATGTGTAATAGTACAGTAATCTCACATGTTGTGTCGATGGGAGTAACTATGTAATGATTAGTAAGTAACACGTGAATGTATTTATGAGTCGTGCTGCCCCTACCCATTATCTAAGCGAAACCAAAACCAAGAAAGTGGACTTAACAAGCATAATTGCTACTCGCTAAATTTTCTGGAAAGATTTCGTAGAACTACAACTTTGCTATTGTGAACTTGTCATGCACGGGCAGCTTATTTGTGCTGATTGTATTTTCTCTGTTTGGCTAGCAATGCAGAAGACACGTTCTGTGACAGGCTAGTCGCTTCCAACTATATATATTTTGATATTATATATTTTGTGTCCGAGACAGTAAAATATATGTAAATGGTGCGAGAGAATGAATCGGTGAAACGTGCGGAATCTTGTAAAGATGTGCAGGGTGGCATGTCATAGCTGGATTATTATGGACCGCATCAGGCGTGGATCATATCAGGGATAAAAGTTTCTTGATCTGGATTTGAGAGCAAAATCCAAATGATTTGCAGCCCACTTCCAAATTACATTTATTATATATTTAGTAGATTTACGTCATATCTAATTCATCCAAATGGCCTATCTATGCACTTTTCATGCATTTATTTTTTACATTGGTTATGTCAGCTTTATTCAAAACGACCCAACGAACTCGAGGAGTATAAAAAAGTTGGTGAAATGGCCTATACGTGATATGTGCATATACTTGTTTTTACAAACATATTGGCATCTACTTAGTTTATTTATGCATGCACATAATTACTAGCTGTAATTCTGGCAGCTTGGTAACGTGATCAATCAAATGATTATAATTTCCGTTCGTATTTTATTGAAATCGGTTTTATTGCAAAATCCTTAAATGTTTCATCGGTTTGCCATATCAACTGAGGTCGTAGCAAGACGGGTTCTATTGGCATAGCTGCGAAGCAGACACCAGTTGCAACAAAATATGCTAACCGGCCTAGTACGGAAAGTTACGTTTTATCTAGTCACATTGAATGCTATCTAGTCTATGCTGTGCATTAGTTATAAAGCAGCAAACCACAGTGTACTACAGCCAGGCTGTACTGTGCCCCAGCACTGTTTACTTACAAAAGTCGACTTATATCGTTATATGTCGTGGATATTACGACTTCGAAAACCACTTGGCCTACAAAGCATTGACCTAATTTGATCCAATTTCCATCGATAAGAGCATGTTCTTATACACAGGCAGTGCTGTTATATGGCGATACTTCGTCATCATGCAGCTTGAAATCAGTCCAGCCAATAGATGCACATGACATGACATGACATGACATGATATGATATGACATATATGACATGATATGACATGATATGATATGATATGACATGATATGACATGATATGATATGACACGATATGGCATGATATGACATGACTGACATGATATGACATTACATGACATGACATGACATGTGTCCCTATTGGCAGTTGCATCGTGGCGTGTCGTTCCCACCTACAGGTTCATGTTCATTCTTACACGGGAGAAAGGTGAGGAGCATGTTTAACAGCTCTGCCCGCTACAATAGGGCACGCTCTGGTTGGTGAAAATCAATCAGAATTAGGTATAGGGTTAATGTGCTTAGCGGTTTTCTAAATAGTGCGATGCATGATACGTACAGTAGAAGATACGTATAGTGTATGGATACTTATTTTCTCGTCATGTTGGGTATTGTATTGGAAGAGATAATGGTCATGTATTTCGTCATTGCATGTTGTCCTGATTGAGGCTCCTAACTTAATGTTGGCGTTGTTTGCGATGGTGGTGCTTTCGTTATATGTTATTACGTATCTATATAAATTATTTACGTATGTTATTGTGTGGAATTTTTCTTCATGTGGCAGCTACAGTGAGTAACTATATGTAAAGAGGAGAGAATATATAGCGAAACCGTTATGAAGATGATTGGCACAGATTATATTCATAATTATATTTCTGTACAGTGTACGTACGTAGCACTTAACAAAAGTTGTGACTTGGGTACTGAGCTCATCGTGCCGGTATTTAAAGGAGGAATGCCGATGATGGCATTGACCCAATACGCAGTGGCTACGCTTCCGGTCATCCATTACAAAGCTCAGCACAGATTCCCAAATCCACGTCACGATTATGGCACGCATTTTATTTCAAATCGTTGATTTTACTTGATTTACTATTGCTTCAAAATTTACAAAAACACATTTTTTTGATAAAACACCTAAAGGTAAGTAATACTATGGTAAAAACTTATTGTTTATTGTTTTTTTACTGAAAAAATATAGTTGGGTTTCCATAAGAAATGTGTGACCGGACGCGTAGCCTGGCAGCTGGGCATCCGGTAACCGGATGCGTAGCCACGGCCTTATATGGCAAGGTGAGGCGCGTGAAAGTGCAACAGCACGGTCTGCTCCGACCTATTGTCGGAAATCTGATCGAATCATGTCAAAGTGTGATTGGCCCAGAAATTTTTCGAGAGGAACGAGACAGAACACACCTCTTTTAGCATCAAAATAAAGTTAAGAGTATAAAAAAATATAGATAAAGTCAAAATAGATATAGATAGGCATTCATGTTGCTTTCTGCGTGTGTATACAAGTATAGTTGGCATATATGATAGAATATGTGAAGAAATATGTGCTAACCAGGTAGTTAGAATAGCTATATGATATCAAGAGCGTATAAAGAAGGAGAGCGTACAACGGTGAAATGCTGAAACCATGTTGCAGTATTAGTCAAATTAATAAACTTTGCCCGTTTTATTTTGACGATTATTTGCAGTATTATTGATCAGCTGTCCTACCTTGTTAATATAAAACAAACCGTATGTCCCTACGATGCCTCTACGCTGAGATAATGAGCGGTGAAAATCTGGATATTTTGCCGAAAACCGACTCGAGATCAGTGTTTACTGCAACTGTCTCTCGTTTTGTGGACTGTATGTTGCTTCCGGTCGCCGCTGTGTAGCGCTGACTCGATACGTTATTACTACAGCGTTACTACATCCAGCGTAAGGGGCGGGTCATCACCATGGCGATAAATAACAAGACGTTTTTGTGGAGTAAGGGCTGCGTCAATGACTGGAAATGCGAGAAAAGATAGTAGAAGGAAAATAAATTTCATTGTCAATGAATGACGGCAACACGCGAGGTTACCCGAAGCTATCGCCAGAACGAGAGACAATTGCAGTAAACACGGACCTCGAGTCGGTTTTCGGCGAAAATACCAGATTTTCACCGCTCATTATCTCAGCGTAGAGGCACCGTAGGGACAAGCGGTTTATTTTATATTAGCAAGGTATAAAGGACAGCTGATCAATAATACCAAAAGGAATCGTCAAAATAAAACGGGCAAAGTTTATTAATTCGACTAATACTGCAGCAGGGTTTCAGCAGTTCACCGTTGTACGCTCTCCTTCTTTATATGCTCTTGATGATATTGTGACACTGAATTCATTATTTTAGTTATAATTTATTATATAAACCATGTTTTCGTCGCTTTCGGTTGTAACTCAGTGTGTGTCATGTGAATAGGGTTACTAGATACGTTACGACTACACATAACCCTTTTCACCTAAACCTTGCAGAACAGTCACGGTTATAAACGAGTTACTACCGCTGATAGGGTCTATGTCCCCCAGGCCAGGGTATCTGCCGAACGACCCTGGGTACGGTTCGTGTACTACCGGAACGTACCCTGGTACTAAATACCATTTCTAATATGCCGGACCTTACCTCGCCTATCCACTACCGAGTCTAGGGCCCGCCTACACCTACTCCTAACCGCAAAAGCCCAACCCTCAGCCCTAACTCCTAAACCTAACCCTAACCCTAACCGCTAACCCTAACACCTAACCATACATCTAGATAGTTACTAGGTACGTCCGGTATACCGGACCTACCAGGGTAGGTTCGGCAGTACCCTGGGGACATAGACCCTATGAAGCGTTACTACGAGTTGCCGCCAATCGTTCCAGCCAAATTTTTTATTGGTTTTAAAGATCTGCTCACTGGCGTCACGACTCTAAACAATGTATAAATGCTATGCGACGATAATTGAATGTCTGCATCTTACAGAAGTAACAAGTGAATGCTGCGCTACATTGCTGCCGTACGGGTTGATTTCTACATCAGACAAATCAATCATACTAATGTTAGCTGTAGACATTTGCGGCTATGCTTAGTATAGATGTTGAAATTTTGCTGTCGGCTCAGGCTTCTGAAATTTTGACAGTTCTGACAAATAACAAGCTTTTCTTCTCAACGCCAGTGAGTAGAGACGTAAGAGCATGACATTTTTTTAGACATAACTCCAATCGCGAGTCCGCCTGGAACTGATTTAAGAGAAGCCCGTTTTCCAACAGAGAAATAATTGGCTCCCTAACGCTTGCCGCAATATTTTCAGAGATTTCGCCTTTACTGAGATTGGCAATTAAAGTGCCCCGGTCGAAATTGCCTGCTGTGATTTGCATCTCAGGTCTAGTTCTGTATAGATCGATCATCCCGCTGTGTTT
>NW_014579510.1:23366-25436 GCF_000485595.1 Priapulus caudatus
CTCAACAAGGCCGATTCCGTCTCAACTTGTCCATTATTGTTTCATGTTTGTTATTATGTTGAGCTATTACTGTAATGCCGATCGAGAGCAGTATTGGTTCTATACTGCTGATAATATGTGAAACATGCTCTTAACTATGGTATAATCGTATATTTATTAAGTGTTCAACGGCGTATAAAGGCATTGTTGTTTGTGGAGAACACTGTTATGACTTATTAATACGGCGTCTTGGAAGTTGGAACATATTTTTTTACACATAGGCGGCAAAAATGGACATGGAGATCAATTGAACTGACTTATGTGCGGTAACCATATATATATATATATTATAGTAATGGTGTAGTACAGAGTGATGCATGAAAGTGTTCACGATTCGGGTGCGTGTATGTGTGTGCGTTTTCTCTGGTATAGCGGCACACAACAATGTTGCACGGGTTTTGCTTCTATACAGGTTTTAAATACTCAGTTAAATATAATAACACATTACTCGTAAGGAACGAATATTCACGGATCATGATAGTAACTAAAATAAGGATGAATCGTCATCGATAATAGCTGTTATAATGACAATACAATCGTCCGGCACGCCCCCAATTTTAAATGCATAATGGGTGTGATAGAAGAGGGAGGGGGATATATAAAGCAGGAGTATATATGGGAGAACTCCCATTATATAGCATATTATAATGGGATTATTTAATCTATTAATTTTTTATTTTATTTTATTAATTATACCCAGATAAATATTAGTATGTAAATATTAGTGTTTGAAAACCTAAACTACTGAATTTCCTGAAACATGTCTACATAATTTCCTGGGAACTGGGAATTGGGATTTTATTTTACTGGGATATGGGGTGTTTTTTTTGCTGGGAAAGTGGGAATGTACCCCCCCCCCGTTCCCCCCTCTTCAAACAATACCTGAAAATTTGTATATTAAATCAACGTCATTCGTCACTTGATTTCAAATGTCGTTTTACAGCATTATATGCGTTGAAGAAAACGCGTGTACGTGTGTCCGGAACGAGTGCTGCGGTGGCGCAAAAAGTTGCTCTATATCGCCAATTCGAAGGAAGCTGTAGTCCACATTGCGGCATCTATTCACGCACACCTCATAGCAATATAGGTTATGTTGCAGACCAGAGCAGTGGGACTGGTGCTTTTTTTTATTCTTGTCCCCATATTTTATAAACTTATTAGTGTAGTGGGCCTAGGGGTAGCGGACTACGGTATGACAGGCGTTATATAGTTAACGCGTGTTCTAGTTGTGTGGATTCAGTGTTCGCTCCTGCCGAAAAGCAGGACGGTGATGCCGTAGCGTCTATAACAGGTGGTACCAGTGGAACAGAACGCAGTTAGATTTGGTTAACTGTACAGTTATAGTTTTATTGTCGCTTACTAGCTTACAAATGATTCCCCTGCATTCGTATATGCAGCGGATCCTATAACCACTAGACTAAGATTAAAGAATTAACGCGTCGCCGGTTTCGTCTTCCCCTCTCCCGTTCGTCCTTTCTTCGCGTAGACCTAGGTAGCCTCCACGGGTGTCTCCCTCGTAGTCGCACCTGGCTCTACCTAATTGAAATCCCGTTCTTCTCCACCTGTAGTGAAGAATCCCAGCTGAGCCCCCATTTTACCTGTAGTCTTCTTTCCTTCCCGTTTTATTCCCCTCTCCCGTTGTTCTGCCTACCTGAAAACCCATGCTTCTATTCCCTCTATTATCTCTCTCCCCGAGACCTAAAATGCTTTCTTCCTCGTTTCTCTTCTTCTGCTTCTTCTTCTCTCTTCTTCTTCTTCCTACCTAGCCTGAAAAATAACGCTCTCTCTGCTCGGTTCGGCGCGCCTTATATACCTAGCTGGCAACGACCCCCTACGTGCCGTTGTTTAGCACGCGTTGTCAAAACACTACCCTCCCCCCCACGCAGATACCCCTCTACTCCGTTTCTCTCCTTGATGTCCTGCTGTACGATGGTATTGTATATTGGATATGTATTTGCTGAAATATTTCTCTTTGCAATTCCTTAGGTATCACCAGCTGAAGTATGGGATGAGTCGGCGTGACTGGCGTCT
>NW_014579510.1:28392-31365 GCF_000485595.1 Priapulus caudatus
CAGTGGGGGACGAGAGATTCTACATGGAGAGATAAACACCCGCGCAAGTCGCTAATGGGAAGAGAGTACCGTTCATTCATGCGAGATAGAGGAACAGCGTGGGCAACGAGTGTTGGGTAGTGACCAGGGAGAGTGAAGGATGCGGCAGACGAAATACCCGGAGGATCAGGGGGGAGGAACCATGGTGATTGGAAGGCCCGTGAAACTATGTTAGAAGATTACAGGATAAAGGACCTTGTGATTGTTATTCTCTCGAAGGAACGAAAAAGAAGCGGCGTTGGACAGACCTGAGTTTGCAGAAATTGGGAAGAATGGGGTCGGAGGCAAAAGCATACTGGGGGCAGTTGAATCAATTAGAGGTGCAGGAAGGTAAATTGTATAGACGATGGGAGACGCCAGTCACGCCGACCTCATCCCATACTGTCCAGCTGGTGATGACCTAAAGGTAATTGCAAAAGAAAAGGAAGAAAAAATTTATTTGTCAGAACCATGCATAATAGCTATAGATTCAACCTATGCAGAGCTGTAGAAATATTTCGTGGTGCTGGTACCCCGTACAGACTACGAATTTGATATGGTACTAAACAAATGAAGCAGGGCTAACTTAGTCCGGACTAAGATAGCCCGCTCTAAGCTGTGCCTAGCGCGCACTAAGTTTCGCAATGCGTATGCGCATAGCCTTATTTAGGTCACGTAATTGTATGCTTGCTGTACCTCGCTGTCTGCGGTGTGACGTGGCGAGCAGGCAACTGAGCGGTGGGAGAACTGATGAGTCATTTAAAGTAGGGTCAAATATGCAGTCTTTACGCTCGTCACAACTCGGCCGATTCCGTCTCAACTTGTCCATAGAACGCGGTTGCCGTAGCCGTAACTATTTGGATTGGTCACATTTCGACAAATTCATCTTATGAGAAATCGCAAGATACTCCAAAATATAGTTCCGCTCCACAGGTGAGCATTGTAAATAATAAAGTTAAGCACTGTCTCATTTGCAGCGATTCTCTTAAAATATTTCTGTTGAAGAATTGACAGAATTTATAGATATGGTACCTTGGCAGATCACAAATTATTAAGGAGGCATAGTAGTGTATCGACCTATGATACAGCCGAGGGCGAGGAGATGTAGGAGGGTTCGTTTATTGTTATTGTTTCGTTTTATAGTAAGAAGGAGGGCGTACTGTTTGTGAACAAGTTTCAACTACGATAGTACGTGGCTGAATGGGCAAAGTTTTCCTATTATTTGTTGCATTTATTTTAGGGTTATTTACATTTATTTCGATTTTCATTTTGTCCCATAATCTGGAATGCCCCCACAGTGTACTGGCTTGCATGCACAATGAAAATCTGTTATTTGTAAGCGTAAGCGTAATGAATTATCATGACGGTTAAAGTGGAACACGCAATTTATGTAGGTCATGTTGTGATTCTCTTCTACTTTTGTTATTATTGTTTCATGTTTGTTATTATGTTGAGCTATTACTGTAATGCCGAGCGAGAGCAGTATTGGTTCTATACTGCTGATAATATGTGAAACATGCTCTTAACTATGGTATAATCGTATATTTATTAAGTGTTCAACGGCGTATAGCCGTATACGATTGTCACTTAACTGCCCAGCTTCCTACAGTAGCGCATCCACTTCAAATCATTATTTCGCTTAATCGCATAGATTTTAAAAAATTATCTCACTATAAAATGAAAGAGGTGATTGAATCTTTTATTTCGCATCGGCTACTTTTTTTGAAAAACAAACTTCATACCATGTTGCAAATTACTGCCGAATTTGTAAACAAACAGGCGATATAGTATACTATTAGTATTACTTGTAGCAGCTACGCAGTAGCAACAACAAAATAAGCAATGAGCCTGTATGGGAGATTAGAATGTAAATCAGGAGAAATCAAGTCTTAAATAACATAAAATAGTAGTATTATCTTTCCATTATGAGGCCTATTGTTTCATGAAATGCACAAGTTATCATCCAAATATTATCATCCTAATGTTTTACGGTTCATCCGGTACTTTCGGGAGTTTTTTTCCCTTATCAGTAATGGCGGACCATGCTCCATGCGATCACAGCGCTTACGTGTGGCGAGCGATTGGCGTGTCCGCCCTCTAGTAATTAATACAACTCCTATGGTTAATTTCAAAGTCTGAAATAGATTGAAAGTTGCATACATTTGATTGTTAAATGAGCTCTTCATTGTAAACGTTTATAATATGTTTTGAAAAGCTGTTATGATTAATTTGTAATTGAAGGTATACATTTGTCGTTTGTAACCCTAATAATTCCTGAATACGCAGCAGATAGCATTCGAATATCTGTGATTAATGTTAAAAGTAATAAATAATTTCAAACTTAAGTGAAGCTGATCGTTTATTTGTATATAATTTAAAACTTAGAATTTCAATTGTTAAGGGTGATGAACAAAGATTTGAACGTTTGTGAGTTAATGTAACATGTTCTAATTCAATTGGCAAGTTAGTCTCAATTGTTCGTTTTTGAAAATAAATTGTACATTAGAAAATGAATGGTTTTACAAATGATGTGAATGAATTTGTTAATATCAGGCAATTATTTTGGAAAGTTATGAATTAGATTTGGAAGTTAATAAATTGATTTGTTATTCTGTGAATGGATATTAAATATTGAAATTTAAATTTCTCGAACAATATAAATTAATTTGTATTTTTATATTAATTTGAAATGTTTTGAAATTGATTTTAAAAATTGTGTATTAAATGTTTGAAAGTGATTTTTGAAGGGATGGCATTTCCATATTCATTGCATCATCTCTGACTACACCATTACTATATACTATATATATATCTGGTTACCGCACTAAGTCAGTTTCAAATTGATCTCCATGTCCATTGTTTGCCGCCTATGTGATAAAAAAATATGTTCCAACTTCCTCAAGACGCCGTACTTAATAAGTCCTAACAGTGTTCTCCACAACAACAAGCTTTATA
>NW_014579511.1:0-653 GCF_000485595.1 Priapulus caudatus
TCCGACGCCACCGCCGACGCTGCCGGCGGCGGTCTCTCTCTCTCTCTCTCTCTCTCTCTCTCTCTCTCTCTCTCTCCGCATCACGCGTGAAAATACGACGCATAACGAAAAAAGGGGAATCGCGAGAAATTAGAACGACGACGAAAAAAAACGTTTTGAAAAACAGTTAAAAAAGAAAATGAAAAAGAAAAAGTCGTCGTTCGTGTGCGCGAAGACAAAGCAAAAAATTGACAAGACACACAGACATACAACGAGTTTTACCCTATACCCTGTATGTGTCTCCACAGTACGAGCGTTATGCCGTACTAAGCGTGTCTACCGATAATAAACACAGCTATTATATAGTATAGTCTTTATACGCTTCTAGAGTTTTATCTTTGCTACGTGTTCCCCCGAGAAATATACAACAGCATGGAGACGCCACGAGAATGAGAACATCGAGGGATCTGGGGAGGAGGGGGCAGTGCCCTCCGTTTCGCGGTGGAAGGGGGATCAGGGGGGAGGGGGAACACTGCCTTTCGCTTCGTAGGGGAGAGAGGACGAGGCGGAATTGGGAGGAAGCCGAAGGGGAAGCTCTCTCTCTGTCTCTCTCTCTCCCTCTCTCTCGCTCTCTCTCTCTCTCTCTCTCTCTCTCTCTCTCTCTCTCTCTCTCT
>NW_014579511.1:2254-9150 GCF_000485595.1 Priapulus caudatus
ACCCCAACACACACGCCACGTTACAAGATCACACGCAGCAGAGACGCGAAGATGCGCGCGCACTAACTATAACTTAAACTATAATATATATATATATATAATATATATATATATATAAATATTTAACTATAATAACGCTCGCAGAATCGCGTGCATGCTTACACGCTCACGCAATCAAAGCTCGGTAAACACATGCATGCGCGCGTTAGCCGAATTAGCATTAATATTATAATCACATTACGTAAAACAATATTTGACGGCGACAGCAGAGCGTGGTAATGTACGCAGGACTAATGCATGCTACTACTGTTGGCTTAAATAACTACTGCTGCCTAATGCGACGCAATGGCAGTGATAACTGCTCGCTATTATGTCAGGCCGAAGGCATCTGTTATTCCTTCCCTTCTCGTTCNAGAGAGAGAGAGAGAGAGAGAGAGAGAGAGAGAGAGAGAGAGAGAGAGAGAGAGAGAGCGGAAGCGCGCAACACGAGATGTCTCTCTCCCGTCCATGCGTCCCTGGCGTTCCGCACACACGGTGCTGCGCCACTCTGTCGCCATGAAGGCAATCTACAGAAACCCGCCAAGCTTCATGCGTGCGTGCTTGTCTGCGTGCGCGTGCGCCTGGGCGTGTGCGTGTGCACGCGTGCCTGCGTCTGCGTCTGAGTGTGCGTGTATCATGTATGTGTGTACGTAGCTTACGGTACGGTACATGTGTGTATCGCTGCGTGCGTGCATACGTGTACACCACCCCCACCGGGCCCCATCCACCCCAATCATCCCCACCCAGCCCCAGCATCCCCACACACCCTCAGCATCCCCATCCACCCCAATCATCCCCACCCAGCCCCAGCATCCCCACACACCCTCAGCATCCCCANCCGTCGTGCATGTGTGTGTGTGTGTGTGTGGTGTGTGGTGTGTGTCTGTGCTGTTGCGCGTGTAGTGCGATGCATTGCGTGTGCGCGGTGCGCGTGTGCTCGTGCGTGTCGCGCGTGCGCCGTGCGCGTGCGCGAGCGCGTGCGCGGTGTGCGTGCTTGTGGGCGTGTGTGGCCTGTGTGTCGTGTGTGTAGCTGCGTGCGTGCGTGCGTTCGTGCGGCGCGTCACTTTGTGTTTGTGTGTGTGGGTGCTGGTGTGTGTGTGTGTGTTGTATGGGTGTGGTGTGCGGTTGCGTGCAGCGTGCTTGTGGTTTGATGGTGTCTCTGTGTGTGCGTGCGTGCGTGTGTGGTGTGTTCTGTGTGTATATATATATGTGTGCGCGCGGTCTGTGTGGCTCACCATGTCTGTGCGTGCGGTTCGCGACTTAAAAGAGAAAAAACATGATGTTGGTCGGGCTGCGCCTGCTTTGTGATTTTTGTTCCGGTTTTCTTGTTGTTCGTATTTCGCTTTTGACTCTCGATTGCTTTTTTTCTTCTTTTTGTTGTTGATTGCTGTTTACTTCTCATTTTCGTCGCATCGCACCTCCTGTTTGTAATATTTGTTGTATATATCGCTTTATTGCTCAATGACCGTGTAGGCAAGCAAGCAGACATCTCGGGTGATAACACAGATATCGCCGGGTCGCGAATTTTTTTTACCTACACGTTTACCCAATTGGGCGCCTCTATTGGCCTGTTTGATTGACCACACCATAGATAGTGTTTGGATTACCATAGTAGGTATAATAGCCGCATTCGGTTTATAGTTAGTGTTTAGGGTCGGGTCTTGGGCGTTAGGGTTAGGATTTTTGCATCTTCCTTGATATATGGAAAGTCTGATGCGGAAGTCGAGTATGGTAATATCAAGCCCCAATGGATATAACGTTAGGGGAAAAACTTCGCCGCAACGGGGCAAGTGACGACGGCAGCTCAGTAGCTGGATACGTACGATAGGGAAATCCTCTCTCCGATCATTCACCCGTACTACGGACCCGCTCACGCAGCAGTAGCTCAGTTGTACGATAGGGAGACATCTCTCCCATCATTCAACTCCTACTACACCCGGCTCACGGCAGCAGTGAGTAAGCAGTGTTTACGATAAGGGAGACATCGCCTTCTCCAATCATTCACTCGTTACTTGACGGAGCCCGCTTCACGGCAGCATTAGCAGGTGGACGATATGGGAGAATCTCTCTTCTATCATTCACTCTTACTACGGACCCGCTCACGGCAGCAGTAGCAGTGTACGATAGGGAGACATCTCTCTCCATCATTCACTCTTACTACGGACCCGCTCAGGGCAGCAGTAGCAGTGTACGATAGGAGACATCTCTCTCATCATTCACTCCTACTACGGACCCGCTCAGGGCAGCAGTAGCAGTGTACGATAGGGAGACATCTCTCTCCATCATTCACTCCTACTACGGACCCGCTCACGGCAGCAGTTAGCCAGGTACGATAGGGGAGAGCATCTCTCATCCATCATTCACTCCTACTACGGACCCGCTCCACGGGCAGCAGTAAGCAGGTTACGATATGGGAGACATCTCTCTCACATATTTCAAAACTCCTAACTACGGACCCGACTCAGGGCCCAGCAGTAGCAGTTGTTTACGATTTTAGGGAGATACATCTCTCGCCATCATTTTCACTTTTACCTACTTTACGCGACCCGTCACTGCAGCAGATTTGACAGCGTTGTTCGCAGCTGGGTACAGCGTGGTTTGTCGCGCAAAACGCTTTATTGCGAGATGTAAATCACACCGGGAGAGAGGGTAGAGTGAGAGAGTGAGAGAGAGAGAGAGAGAGAGATAGGGGGAAAGAGAGGAGGAGGAGATGAGAGGGGAGGAGAGGAGCCAAGAGTGGACGGACCTGTCGCCAGGGGTCGATGAGGGGAGGTGAGAGGTGAGAGGGAGACGCAGTGCGGGAGGACACGGGGGTGTTGTGGGGTAGGGTTTCGCAGACGCGGAAAGCGCGCCGGGGAGCGGGCGCGAGCGGAAGGGGGGAAGGAAACAGGCAGGAGTCGAGCGGAGATCCGGAGGCCTCATAATTTGAATCTCGGATGTGCGAGGGCCTAGCAGAACGCGTGGGACCGCCGGAGCGGGGGAACGGGGGTAATGAAATGCACGAACCAAACGCGTCGGGCCTTACGCGCGGCCCCAGCTGGCCACCACGGGCACATGGCTGCGCAGGGGTCACCGGGGCATTGGCTCCCGTGGCTGGACACGACAGGGGGACTGGGGCAATCGGCTCTCGCGGCCGGGGAAGGGGCCGTGTACGGGATCGGGGGGTCCGGGAGTCCGGAGCAATTGCTCGGCACGCAAAGCGAATTGGCGGGGGGGTTCACACGCACACGCACACGCACACGCACACGCACACACACACACTAGTGTGTCCGCGTTCGCTACGGAACAGCATGCACGCAGACGCGCTCATCTTGTTCCACGACAATACGAAATGATTACCGGAGTCGCAGTTGATTTCTGATCTCCATTTCCCCCTACGAACGAAAGGAAACAGAGAATCCCGGACCATCTCATCAAATCCCGCATCACTCGCATTACATCCGCGCAGTCGACGCGATGCATACAATCGTAAACAATTTCCGCCGCGTAGCACACGGCAGCGAATTGCAGGCATGCAAAACGCTCGCAACAACAACACACACACACACACACACACACACATACATACACACACACACACACACACACACACACACACACACACACACACACCCGCGCACTCCGATCGCTCTGAGCTATCTATCTATCTATTCAGGGGCAGGCAGCCGCTTTGCACAGCACTTGAGCGTGCAGAGAGAGCGAGAGAGCTGGTGCACTCACTCGCTCACTCACTCAGTTACTTCGTCTCACACAACAGTTGCTTACTACTACTGCTAATACTATACACGCGCTACTGCCTATGACTCATCGCGTACACACGCCAGTTCCTCAAATTGCCGAGCACGCTGGAATAGGGGATAGAAGGAAGGAACAGGGAAAGACCCACTTTACATATAGCGGGAAGGAGGGGAAGAGGGAGATACAGTACCCACTCGACATATAGTGGGAGGGAGGGAACAGGGAACGATCCCCTCCATATATATAGCGGGAGGAAGGGAAGAGGGAAAGTCCCACTCCACAGCCTGTGAGAGGGAGGGAAGAGGGAGATACCCACTCCATATGTAGCGGGAAGGGAGGGAACAGGGAGCGTTCCAACCCACGGGACAGGGAAGGAGAGGAAGAGGGAGATACCCACTCACATCCGTGTAGCGGGAGGGAGGAACAGGAGCGATCCAAAACCACGGCTACAGCGGAAAGGATCGGGAAGAGAGGGAGATACCCACTCCACCGCACGCGGGAAGGACCCGAAGGAGGGAACAGGAACGGCCCTCTCGACAGGTTACGCGGAAGAAGGAGGGAAGGAAACGATTCACTACACATTAGCGGGAGGGGCGTCACCGCTGCGCGCGGCCTCCGCATGCATCTAAATTGGCCGTCAGTGCCACACCAAACACACACGCACACTACGCGGCACATACGCACGCACATACGTACATCCGCGCAGACACACGCGTGTGACACACGCACCGCACACACCTACCACCCGCACAGAACCCGTGATGGCGAACGCACGCACGTACGCACGCCCACACGACCAGAATTCTAGCGGAATGCATCAATTATTGCTATCCTTAGTAAGAATATATTTACTAAACACGCTCAAGCTCTCCCTATCACCTCTCATCTCTCGAAATTCCAGCCCCGCCCCTCCCTCCGTGTACAAGAGTCAAGGACGCACGCGAACGAACCAGCCCACCGCTCACATCGCACACACAAACAGAATCCAAACGAACGAACGAACCGCACCAGCTGCTGCTCGTCTGCTATGCGCATCCGCCACAAGCAGCTCTGATCCTCCTGGCGGCGCAGGAAGGCGTCTATCAGTACTAGAGCGACCATGAAAGAACCAACCCCTCCGAACCAACCGCTTGCCGACGGCGGGCGACGGCGGGCCGACGGCAGCCGACCATGAAAGAACCAACCCCTCCGAACCAACCGCTTGCCGACGGCGGGCGACGGCGGGCCGACGGCAGCCGACCATGAAAGAACCAACCCCTCCGAACCAACCGCTTGCCGACGGCGGGCGACGGCGGGCCGACGGCAGCCCACCATGAAAGAACCAACCCCTCCGGAGTCCGAACCAACCCCTCCGAACTACCCACTTGCCGACGGCGGCGACAATGAAAGAACCAAACCCCTCCCCTCCCGAAATCTGCGTTGGCTAGACGCACCGTGACATGATACAATCCACGTATGTAACAAATGCCCATATAAATGCTCACTACTCACTCACAGCCCCACACATTCGGACATATATACATACACCCGCCATCAAAGACAGCAGAGAAAAAAGTCAATACGGTATACTATAAACTGGAAGCCCTAAATACATAACAAAAGAAAGNTGCTCGCGCAGAAAACGCATCTAAGCCTAAGGGGATCTAATTTCAAAAAAATTCTGGGGGAGGACCCCCCCAGACCCCCCCCTTCGCGTGCTCTCAACTTTGGGTTACAGTTAGACCCCCCCCCCCCGGTACAAATCCTGTACACGCCCCTGAGGAGAAAAATACTAGCAGAACGTAAAGGCGCGAGATGATATGAGAAGGATTTTTGTGACGAATATACGGACTGCGTTTATTGAGTTGTCAAGCGGCTCAATGCTTAGTGACATATCGTACACGTGTCTCTGTTATGAACAGCTCTTGACACAAATATAACGTGCCGAGTTTCTCTCTCTCTCTCTCGTCTCTTCGTCTCTCTCCTCTCTTCCTCTCTCTCGTCTCTCTCTCTCATCGTCTTTCTTTCTTTCTTCTTTCTCTCTCTCTACTCGCTCTCTCTTTCTTCTTCCCGCTCGTCTCTCTCTCTCTCTCTTCTTCTCTCTTTCTTTCTCTCTCTCTCTGCTCTGCTTTCTCTTCGCTTCTCTACTCTCTCTCTCTCTTCTCTCTCTCTCTCTCCTCTCTGCTCTCTCTCTCGGTCTCTCGTTTCTCGCCGCTCTCTCTCTTCTCTCTCTCTCTCTCTCGTTCCTTCTTTCTCTCTTTCTTTCTTCCTTTCTTTCTGTCTCTGCTCTGTCTCTCTCTCTTCTTCTCTCTCTCTCTCGTCGTCTCTCTCTCTCTGCTCTATCTCTCCCTCTCCCCCCCTCCTCTCTCTCTTTCTCTTTCTCTCGCACTCACAGACACACACGCACGCGCAGACTCATTCTCTGTCTCGATTTCGCTCTTTCTCTCTCCAATTACCCATACTTCAAGCATGAAGCAAGAAGAATTGTGGTAAACGAACGTGTGAGAGGGAGATATCATTGAACATTTTAGGGGACGACCGCATAGCCCTAGGGCGCGAGGGGAGTGGGGAGGGGGGGGGTGCGAAGCGATTTTCGTTTATTGGCCTCTCACTGTACACACACGAGCGCAAAACTTATACATCTGGGCCAACACCAGGCAGGTTCTCAATCTGCCTAGCTATCGATAGCTGCCAGGAGTTGGGGGTGGTAAGTGCAGTCAGGGGAGGCAGGCAGGCATGCAGGCAGGCAGGCAGGGGGAGGCGGACAGGGGAGAGAGACCGGAGTGGAGATGAAGACTGTACTGGAACCAGCTGGTGATTTGTGGAGGAGCCATTTCGCAGGCGAGTCATTTGTCAGTGCTGGGCGCAGTATGGCGAACGCACAGAGTCTCCAGGGACGGGTGTGTGAGGTGGGGTGGGTGCGCGCGTGGGTGTGTGACAGCAGTAGTAGTAGCAACACCACCACAGCAGCAGCAGCAGCAGTAGCAGCACCACCACCAGCACGACCACTACCACCAGCAGCAGCATCAGCAACAGCAGTAACAGCACCACCACCAGCAGCAGTAGCACCACTACCACCAGCAGCAGTAGCACCACTACCACCAGCAGCAGTAGCACCACTACCACCAGCAGCAGTAGCA
>NW_014579511.1:17198-24875 GCF_000485595.1 Priapulus caudatus
GCGCTAGTGCTACCACATATTTCCGTTTTGCAACTTGATGTGTGCTTGCGTACTTGTACATGCGTACATGCGTGCTTGTGTGCTTGTGTTTTGTTCATATGGGCCACCGTAATACGCCTCTCACAGCATCAGGCCACAAAATATTTGTTTGCCCTCACCCGACCCAGGCTGAAAAGTTTGGGTAGATAGGTAGGCTTTTTTTGAGGGGGGTCTTTTTTACAAATTCAGCATGGTGTCTACATGGACATGCTACATGGTGTGCTTGTGTGGAGATACCTTCCATGTTGAATGTTTGTTTTGCTTGGTACTTGATATAATCAAGAGTACAGTACATAATAGAGATCTCTATTATGTACTCTTGATATAATTTATTGCCTACAGATTTATATAATGTACAGTGATACAATTTGTAAAAAAAAAAAGAATGGAAAAGATCAATAAACATTTTTGAGTCGGTCCCTTTTGGGCGGGTCGGTCAGGTGAGGGCAAACAAACAATATTTGTATTATGACCTCACATCTCACGACATGTACATATACACAGCACATATACATGCGCGGTCTCTACCCAAACACAGCCTCGCGTTCTGCAAAAATTCAGTCCTCGTATAATTAATAATAACTTGCCAAACTGCCATAATTCTAATCATCATAGTAATTAATGATAATTTATAGTACATCTTAACTAACATGGCAAGTAGAAAACGCATTTTACACGACAGAGTTTTGACGCATTCGTGTGGATCGCATTTGCTACGTAAGCCTACGCATAGGAATGCGTTACGCGCTATATCGTGTTGCGATTTGGGTGTTGACATTGATTTAGTGCACGGACATTAAATAAATAAACCGTTATCATGTAATAATCCCCCGCTCAACTCGATAAAGAATTCATAGTTGCCAATCATTTATAGTAGAGTCACTCCAATTAATCGTCATCAAAAGCGTTAAAATATTAATTCAAAATAAATGTACGACGATTGCGAATTCGTTGTCTAGACTCTAGTGGTTTTAATTTGAAAGTTTATTGTCGGTGGCATAACAAACGTATTTGCAACGTGTTATAGTGTACGTGCCGTACACGTGCCAGTTCGACGTTTCTCATTCTCACCTGGATGTGCACATTGTGGCTGCGGCTGTGGATTTTTCCAGATTCCTAAACTAAATTTCTAACGGGGAATTATAAATATATTGCTAGTTATATTATATTGGAAGAGGGAGATACCCACTCACATGTAGCGGGAAGGAGGGGACAGGGAGCGATCCAAACCACGGCTACAGGGAAGGAGGAGAAGAGGGAGATACCCACTCACATGTAGCGGGAAGGGAGGGAACAGGGAGCGATCCAACCCACGGCTATAGGAAAGGAGGGGAAGAGCGGGAGATACCCACTCCACCGCACGCGGGAAGGACCCGAAGGAGGGAACAGGAAACGGCCCTCTCGACAGGTTACGGGAAGAAGGAGGGAAGAGGAAACGATTCACTACACATCTAGCGGGAGGGGGTCCACCGCTCGCGCGCGCCCTCGCGCATGCATCTAAATTGGGTCATGCCACACCAACACACACGCACACACGCGTGCACGTACGCACGCACATACGTACATCCGCGCAGACACACGCGTGTGCACACGCACGCACACACCTACACCCGCACAGACACCCGTGTGCGAACGCACGCACGTACGCACGCACACGACCAGAATTCTAGTGAATGCATCAATTATGCTATCCTTAGTAGAATATATTTACTAAACACGCTCAAGCTCTCCCTATCCATCCTCCTCCATCTCTCGAAATTCCAGCCCGCCCCTCCCTCCGTGTACAAGAGCAAGACGCCACGCGAACGAACCACCCACCGCTCACAATCGCACACACAAACAGAATCCAAACGAACGAACGACCGACCACTGCTGCTGCTGCTATGCGCATCCGCCACAAGCAGCTCTAGTCCTCCTGCGGCGCAGCGAAGGGTCTATAGTACTAGAGCGACCACAAACAATGCATGATTCACAGAGAACTTCACAGTTGATCAGCAACCGTAAACTAATTAACCGAAGGCAGCCGACCATGAAACAACCAACCCCTCCGAACCTATTGCTCGCCGACGGCGGGCGACGGCGGGCCGACGGCAGCCGACCATGAAAGAACCAACCCCTCCGAACCAACCGCTTGCCGACGGCGGGCGACGGCGGGCCGACGGCAGCCGACCATGAAAGAACCAACCCCTCCGAACCAACCGCTTGCCGACGGCGGGCGACGGCGGGCCGACGGCCCACACACTACACAGCACGGTTGCAAACGGAAATGTGTTACACTAGCGCCCCCCACCTCTCCCCCTACCCCCACATCGAGATTCGTTTTGCACCCGCCCTCCCCTCCCCTACTCACCATGATTTTCGTTGGCAACTTGCGCGTGTGCTTAGCGTACGTGTGTTTTGCGTACTATGCGTGTGTGCTGTGCTTGCGTTTGTTGTTCATGATCGGCCACCGTAGCGTGAAAACGCTTAACGTTCCGTAACATTTCACCGCTGCTAACGCTAAACGCAGACGTAAGGAGGGAAGCGTGTCGATCGCAGAGTCAGGTCAGACCACGACAACACCGACAGACGTGGCGGTGTAATTGAAGCTATTTAGTCGGAATGCTATATATATTCGGCAGAAATCTTCTGCGAACACGATCACAACGTTTTATGTACAAGTCGATTTAATCCTTTTTAGGATGTTGGTGTGTGGCGCTGTTGCGCTGTGTGTGTGTGTGCGTGTGTGTGTGCGTTGCGTGCGTACGTGGCGTGGTGTGTGTGTGCGGGGCGGCGTGTGTGTGTGGTGATGTGTGATGTGTGGTGTGTGTGTATTGTGTGTGTTGCGTGCGTGCATTGATTGCTTGTGGTGTAGTGTGGCCGTGGCGTGTCGTGCTGTGTCGTGCCTGCTGAGCGTGTATGAACAGAACCAGTGCCTTTTGGCTTTAACAACTGGGAGGCGATGGCGGTGCGGGGCACAGTATCCGTGTTTGTCCGCTTGTAGATCCAGTTTAAAAAAAAATTCATTTCATTTCAAACAGAAACGATGTACACATGAACCGGCGCTACAAGAAACAAGTGTGGTCGATATTGAAATATTCCACTTTACGGGTGTAAGTGGGAGGCCGAATCAGCCTGAATAAAATATGACATTACACGGACACAGCCTGGTCCGCATTCATTCGTCAATTGGTACCGGCGTGCGTTGTGCGTGCGTGCGCGTGGTGCGTGAGTGTGCGTGGCGCCGCCTACAGTCGATGGCTGTTTCTTGTTACGAGTGGCGGGATAGGGTCGTGAAAGCTGTACTGGTCAGTGTTAGTAAGGACCTGCGACGTGCAGATGATGGAGGCTAGAGTCTAGTTGAGGCTGTACCGATGCCCAGCAAGATAGGGTTGTGTTTTTGTGTGTGTGTGTGTGGTTGTGTGTTGTGTTGTGGTGTGTGTGTGGTGTGTGTGTGCGTGGTGTGGGTGTTGGTGTGCGTGTGGCGGTGTGGTCGTGTGGCCTGTGTGCGATTAGTGCGATGTGCGTGTTGCGGGTTCGCGTGTGTGTGTGATGTTCATAGCGCTGGTGCGTGGCGTGGACGTGCCGTCGTATTTCCGTAGCAGTGCGATCGGTTGAGTGCGTGTGCGTATGCGCCGGCGTGCGTGTGGCGTGTCGTGCGGTGGGTGTATATTCATCGGCGCGCGCTTGTGGTGGGTCGTCCATTTCACCCGACCTGCTCTGCTAAATCGATCTTAACACAGTGGCGGTCGTATTCGTAAAGTGTTACAGCGGCCCGCCCTGGTAATTGCCGAGTCGGAACCATAAGATGGGCGGTTCTAAGATCTGCCTGCAGCTGAAAAAAAAAGGAACTGTCACGGTGTCACGATGAAAGCAAAGATTCAGAACTCATAGTGCGTGTTCTCTACCGGAGTAGAACTGACGATGATGATGATGATGGAATGGTGAAGATGATGATGATGATGGTGGTTGGTGGGGTGGCAGTGTGGTGATACAGATGATGATGTATGATGATGATTGCTGGTGGTGATGATGAGCCGAAGATGGATGATGATGATGAAGTGATCGATGATGAATGATGATGGTGTGTGGTGGTGGTGATGATGATTGAGTTAGTGAGTGTGTGAGTGAGGAGCGATGAGTGAGTGTAGTTAGTGCGTCGTGAGTGAATGTGTGCGTGAGTTGTTGAATGAGTGAGTGAGCGAGCGAGGAGTGAGTGAGTGAGTGAGTGGGTGAGTGCGGGAGTCAGTGAAAGCGAATGAGTGAGTGAGGAGAGTTGACAGAACTGGTGAGTGAATGAGTGGGAGACAAGTGGTCGAGAAGGTTTTTTCCCCTGCTCGAGTTGCAGTAGATGACGTACAAAAAGCGTGAGACCGAACGTCAGGCGTCCGGAGTGGGCAGGAGCGAGACGAAAACAGCTGTCCAAACTGTAGATTAACGACAAGGAAAGTACTGCTCTGCTGCGCGCTGGTGGTGGTGGTGGTGGTTGGTGGGTGTGGTGCTTCTGCTGCTGCGGTGGTGGGTGGTGGTGGTGGTGGTGCGACTGCTGCTGCTGCGCTGCCGCCTGCTGCTGCTGTGGCGTGGTGTCGGTGGTGGTGTGGGTGGTGGTGGTGGCTGCCTGCGTGCTGGCGGCTGGTGTGCGTGGTAGTGGTAGTTGGACTAGTGTAGTGGTGGTTGGTGGTAGAATGGTGCTGCTGCTGCTGGGCTGCTGCTGCTGTGCTGCTGCTGAGATGGGTGGTGGTGGTGGTGGTTGGTGTGTGTGTGTGGTTGCTGCTGCTGCTGCGCTGTGGTGGTGGTAGTGGTAGTGCGACTAGTGGGAGTGGTTGGTGGTGTGGATGGCGCTGCTGGCTGCTGGCTGATGGTTGGTGGTGGTGGTGGTGTGGTGGTGGGTGTGGTGGTGGGGGTGGTGTGTGTGGTGGAGTGGTGCTGCTGTTACTGTTGTCTGCTGCTGCTGGTGGTGGGTGGTGCGCTGCTGCGCTGCGAGCGCCTGCCGGGTTAGTGGTGCTGCTGCTTGCTGGTGGGGGGTGGCTGCTGCTGCTGCTGCTGCTGATGCGCTTGGGGTTGTAGATGGTGGCTGCTGCTGCTGGTGTGGTGGTGGTTGCTGCTGCGCTGCTGCTGCTGCTGCTGTGGTGTGGGTGGTGTGCTGCTGGGTGGGTGGTGCTGCTGCGGCTACTGCTGTCTGCGGCTGCGCTGGTGTGGTAGTGGGCTGCTGCTGGGTGTGGTGTTACTCTGCTGTGTGATGCTGCTGCTGTGGTGGGGTGCTGGTGGTGTGTGGTGCTGCGCTGTGATGAGTGATGGTCTGCTGCTGGTGGTTGGTTCTGTTACTGCTGGCTGCTGATGCCTGCTTGGTGGGGTAAGTGGTGCTGCGCTGCTGGTGGTGGTGGTCGGCTGCTGTGTGGGGTGCTCGCTGGTTGCTTGCTGCTGCTGGTATGGTAGTGAGTGCTGCGTGCGCTGTGGTGGTGTGCTTACTCGCGTGCTGCTGAATGCTGCGGGTGGTGTAGTGGTGCTGCTGCGCTGGTGGGTGGGTCGTGGCTGCGGTGGTGGTGGTGCTGCTGGTGCTGTGCTGCGGTGAAAGGGTAGTGATGCTGCTGCTGCGGTGGTGGTTCTGTTACGCTGCTGACTTGATGCTGCTGCTGGGTGGTAGTGGTGGCTGCTGGGTGCTACGCTCTGGTGGTGGTGTGTGCGCTGCTGCTGGTGTGGTGATGCTGCTGCTGCCTGCTGATGCTGCTTGCTGGTGTGGTGGTGCTGCTGCTGCTGGGTGGTGGGTGTGGTGCTGCGTTTTTGCTGGTGGGGTTCTGTTACGCTGCTGCTGATGCTGCTGCTTGGTGGTAGTCGGTGCTGCTGCTGCTGGTGTGGTGGTAGTCGCTGGTGGTGTGGTGCTGACTGCTGCTGCTGCTGCTCGCTCTGGGTGGGGGTGGGTTGCTACTAAAGCTGGCTGCCGCTGCTGTGTGGGTGTGCACTACTTACTGCTGTACACACCACGGGCGCGCACTCACCCGCACCTCACAAAACACCCGTCTCTGGAGACTTTCTGTGGCGTTCGCCATACCGCGCCCGCAGCTGACAACATGAACTCGCACTTGCGAAAATGCGTCCTCCACAAATCCAAGTCAGCTGTCCAGTACATGTCTTTCATCTCCACACCGGTCTCGTCCCCTGTCCGCTCTCCCCCTGCCTGCTGCCTGCATGCCTTGCCTGCCTCCCCTGACTGCAACTTGTACCACCCCAAACTCACTGGGCACTATGTCGAAGCTAGGCAGATTGAGAAGCACTGGCCTGGTGTGGCCTGCAGATGTATAAGTTTGGGCGCTCGTCGTGTGTACAGTGAGAGGCCACATAAACGAAATCGCTGTGCGCCCGCCCCCCTCGCCCTAGGGCTATGCCGGTCGTCCCCCTAAACTTTTCATGAATCTCCCTCTCACACGTTCGTTTACCACAATTCTTCTTGCTTCATGCTTGAAGTATGTTAAATTGGAAAAGAGATAAGATGCGAATCCGAGACTAGGAGAATGAGTCTGCGCGTTGCGTGTGTTGTCTGTGAGTGCGAGAGAAAGAGAAAGAGAGAGAGAGAGAGGGGGGTGGGGAGAGGAGAGAGATGATAGAGAGATGGAGAGAGGAGAGAGAGAGAGAGAGAAGAGAAGAGAGAGAGAGACAGAAAAAGAAAGAAAGAAAGAAAAGAGAGAAGAGAGGAAGAGAGAGAGAGAGAGAGAGAGAGAGACGTCGGACGAGAAAGAGAAGAGAGAGAGAAAGGAGAGAGAGAGTAGTATGATGTAGTATGGAGATGAATGAGAGGAGAGTAGAAGAGAGCGGAAGAGAAATGAGCAGAGTGGAGACGAGAGAAAAGAAAGAGAGAGAGAGAGAGAGAGCGAGAGAGAGCGAAGAGAAAGAGAGAGGGAGAGAGAAAGAGAGAAAGAACCAGAAAAACAGAAAGGAAAAGAGAGAGAGAGCGAGAGAGAGAGAGAGAGAGAAGAGAGAGAGAAGAGAGAGAGAGAGAGAGAGAGAGAGAGAGAGAGAGAGAAACTCGCTACGTTATATTGTGTCAAGAGCTGTTCATAACAGAGAAAAAAAAACGTGTAACGATATGTCACTTAAGCATTGAACCGCTTTGACATCTCAATAACGCCAGTCCGTATATTTCGTCACAAAGATCCTTCCAATTCATCTCGCGCCTTGTTACGTCTGGCTATGTATTATTTCTCACTCAGGGGCTGTAAGGAATTTGTACCGGGGGGGGGGTCTAACGTAACCTCCAAAGTTGAGAGCGACCGAAGGGGGTCTGGGGGGTCCTCCCGCGAATTTTTGAAATTAGATCCCCTTAGGCTTAGAAATGCGTTTTTCTGCGCGAGGCAGGGGGGGGGTCCGGACCCCCTGGACCCCCCCGCCGCCTATACACTCTCTTTCCCGTGGGCTCCTCCACACCCCTTTCGTTTTGTTATGTATATTAGGGCTTTCCAGTTTGATAGTATAACCGTATTGAACGTTTTTCTCTGCTGTCTTTGATGGCGGGTGTATGTATATATTGTCCAGAATGTGTGGGGGCTGTGAGTGAGTAGTGCGCATTTATTGGCATGTTGTTACCATACGTGGTTGTATCATGTCACTCGGTGCGCGCTAGCCAACGCAGAATTTCGGGAGTGGGAGGGTTGTGGTTCTTTCATT
>NW_014579511.1:24900-28887 GCF_000485595.1 Priapulus caudatus
GCACATCACACACATTACCATTACAACACCACACATCACACACACACACAGCACACACACACACACACACACACACACACAACACACCACAAAAACACAAAACACCACACACACACACACACACACACACAACACACCAACATATATAGATATTATATTATATATATAGACTAGAATATATTTTAATTCCCCGTTAGAAATTTGTTTAGGAATCTGAAAAATCCACAGCCGCAGCCACATGTGACATCCAGGTGAGAATGAGAACGTGAACTGCACGTGTACGCGGACCACGTACACTTAACACGTTGAAATACGTTTTTATGCCACGAACTAATACGAACTATTCAAATTAAACACTAAGTCTAGAAACGATTCGCAATTCGTCGTAACAATTTATTTTGAATTATATTTAACGCTTTTTGATGACGATTAATTGAGGACTCTACATTAATGCATTGGCAACTATGAATTCTTCGTATCGAGTTGAGGGGAGTTTACATATAACGAGTTGATATTTATTTAATGTCCGTGGCACTAAATCATGTCAACACCAAATCGCAACACGATATAGGCGCTTGAACGATTCCTATTGCGATTTCTCTATGTAACGCATTCCTATGCGTAGGCTTACGTAGGCAAATGCGAATCCACACGAATGGTCCCCAACTCTGTGATGTAAAATTAGCTTTTATACTTGCCTACCGGGGGGGTGTGACTGTGTGCGTGTGTGTGTGTGCCTGAGTGCGTGTGTGTGCTTGCGTGCGCGAGTGCGTGCATGCGCGTGTGTGTGTGTGCCTGAGTGCGTGTGTGTTCTTGCGTGCGCGAGTGCGTGCGTGCGCGTGTGTATGTGTGCATGCAAGTGCGCGCGCGTGTGTGCGTGTGCGCTGCACATGTGGTATATATTTCGCATACATCTCAGATTCTGTAACGTCTGCTTCACATTTCACTCAGGGCGAGAATGAATATTGCCCCGCTGGCTAAATATCAATTTCCAAACTTAGCACATTAAACATAGCGAACGTTGTCGGAAACGTCATAAATTCTTACAACTATCAAAACTCTAAACTGTCGCAGGTTTTGCAACAACACTTCATTCCAAAAAAAATTACGACATTTCATACTCGCGGTCTCGCTATTTAGTAGCATAATTCTGACAACGTGCCCACCCCCCCACCTTTAACTTATACTACACGCCTACCTACTGACATGATTGCTGTACTGTGGTTGAGAGTAATTGTTAGGGTGTGTACTGTGTAGTATTATTGTAGGCTACTTGATTACGCATGTACTGCTGTGTGTGGGGGTTTGATTGATCACATTAAACCAGTTCGAAAAACTTACGACATTTTATATGCTCTTGAGGTCATAACTATTTAGTAGCATGATTCTAGCAACGGTACTCCCCCCCCACCGGTATACCACACGCCTGGCTGCTGGCAGAATTGCAGAGGGTATTTTCTTACCCGCTATGTGTGATGGGCGTTGATTGCTCACAAAACCAAAAGGTTACGTCATCTCGTACTTATGATGATACAATTTTTAGTACCATGATTCTGACAACGGTCCCCCGCTCCGTTATGCTACACGCTACCCACCGGCAGGGTTAATTGCCGAGGGTATATAAGCTACTTGATTACGCATGCCCTGCTGTATGTGTGTTGTGTGTGTGTGTGTGGGAGGGGGGGGGGTTGATTGCTCACATAAAGCAGTGGACATCACCTGTTCTCTCTATCAGTGACTGCAAACAACTGTTAAGATTGTTCAGTTCACATCATCTCGCTCGCGAACATTTATCATAATACACCGCCATTTTTAATCCCAATGCAATTATATTATTATTATAATTATTAAAATTGTTATTATTAATATAATTATTGTTGTTGTTGTTTATGTTATTGTCGTCGTTGTCGTTGTTGCTGCTGCTGCCGCTGTTGTTGTTGTTGTTGCTGCTGCTGTTGTTCTTGTTGTTGTTGAAGCTGCTGCTGTTGTTCTTGTTGTTGTTGTTGCTGTTCTTTGTGTTGTTGCTGCTGCTGTCATTGCTGTTGTTGTTGTTGTTGTTGTTGTTGTTGTTGTTGTTGTTGTTGTTGTTGTTGTTGTTGCTGTTGTTGTTGCTGTTATCGTTGTTATTATTATCACCATCGCCATCATTATTATTATAAATATCTATGAATTACGTCACTATTAGCCTAACCTAACGGCCTAGTCTACCACACACTCCCGCCGCTATAGTATTCGGCTGCTACAGGGACCCATGTCGTCTGCGATCGACCCGCTACTACGAGCCCCGACTCCGGGCTGTACGTACAACAGCTTGAGTGAGTGGTGCACGTATGTACGGCATCGCTGCGTCTGGGAAACTCCTCATTATTACCCGCCACCACCGCCGCCGCCGCCGTACTGTGCGGGCATGCATGCAGGCACGGCTCTAGAACTACAGCCCTTCGCTCCGCCACTAGCTCTAGAACTATAGCCCTTCACTTCGCTCACATGATCACTCTGTGTTTAACAGGTTCCTGAGGCGGAGCGAAGGGCTATAGTTCTAGAGCTAACCGCCGTACAAACCCCGGTGAACACGAAGACGCACGCACGTACGCACGCACGCACGCACGCACGCATGTACGCACGCACAGACGTACGCATAAACGCACGCACGCACGTACGCATGCACGAACGCACGCACGAACGAACGAACGCACATGCGTATGGCTATGGATCTTTATCGAGATTTTTCCCCCTACCAGAAAAGAACGCAACGCCAATTAGTAAAAAATGCGCGGAGTGTGAGAGAGAGTGTGTGTGAGAGAGAGGGGGAGGGAGAGAGAGAGGGGAGAGAGAGAGGGGAGGGAGAGAGATTGACAGCATGTTTTCGTCTCGCTCCTGCCACTCCGACGCCTGACGTTGGTCTCACGCTTTTTGTACGTCTACTGCAAACTCCGAGAGGGGAAAACCTTCTCGACCACTCTCCCACTCAATCACTCAACCATTCTGTCACTCACTCACTCATTCGCTCACTCACTCACGCACTCACCCACTCACTCACTCACTCACTCGCTCGCTCACTCACTCATTCACAAACTCACGCACAAACTCACGTACACATTCACTCACGAACGCACTAACTAACTCACTCACTCACTCACTCACGCACACACTCACGCACAAAGTCACGCACATACTCACTAACTATCTCACTCACTAACTCAATCAATCATCACCACCACCACCACCACCACCACCACCACCATCATCATCATCATCATCGGCATCATCATCACCACCACCACCATCATCATCATCACCACCACCACCACCTGGGCACCACCATCATCATCATCATCATCATAATTCATCATCATCATCATCGTCCAAGCTTCTCTCGGAGAGACACGCACGAGTGTTGACTTTGCTTTCATCGTGACACGTGACAGTTTTTTTTTCAGCGCAGGCAGATCTAGACCGCCCATCTTAGGTTCCGACGGCAATTACCAGGCGGGCCCGCTGTAACACTTACGAACAGACGCCATGTGTTAATGTTTAGCAGAGCAGTCGGGTAAATGACGACCCACACACACACACGCGCGCATGAATATACACCCACGCACGCACGCACGCACGCACGCACGCACGCCGGCGCATACGCACACGCACACAACCATGCACGCACGAAAATACACGCACGCACGCCCACGCACGCGTATGAAACACACACACACACTGTCACACACACACGCACACGCACACCCACACGCACACGCACACGCACGCGCACACGCACACGCGCACGCGCACGCGCACGCACACGCACACACACACACACACACACAAACACAACCCTAATCTTACGGCATCGGTTACAGCTAACTAGACCTCTAGCCTCCATCCATCTGCCGTCGCAGCTTCCTAACACTGTCCAGTCAGCTTCACGCAACGCCTATCCCGCCAGCGAAATTTTTTTTCCCACGAGAGTTCCGGACCCACCACAGATAG
>NW_014579511.1:29319-30149 GCF_000485595.1 Priapulus caudatus
CTCTCTCTCTCTCTCTCTCTCTCTCTCCCTCTCTCCGCATACCACGCCCCCAAAAACTTGCCGAGCATGTCACACGG
Source organism: Priapulus caudatus (assembly GCF_000485595.1). Taxonomy (NCBI): domain Eukaryota; kingdom Metazoa; phylum Priapulida; class Priapulimorpha; order Priapulimorphida; family Priapulidae; genus Priapulus; species Priapulus caudatus. The sequence continues at coordinate 29,397 of NW_014579511.1, forward strand.
CCTTTTGTGATGCGGATAACAACCGTTTTTATTCAACGGGGGCCGCCGTACAATGACGGGGCGCCTTTGTGAGCAGCTTAATAAAAATAAAATCAAGAAGATCACTTTTCAATGCGCGCCCTAACTGCCGCGCGTCCCCTGAGTACGTGAGCGCGCGCTCTCTCTCTCTCTCNCACACACGCACACACACACACACACACACACACACACACACACACATAATATATATATATATATACATATATATATGCGGGCGCGGTGCAGTGGCGTGACTATGGGGCGGATACTACAAGGTTCAGGGAGTGGTGGGGCGTGCGGTTGTCGGTTAGGGTTATTGTGTATGTCGACGGACCCGTCCGTCCGTCCGTCCGTCCGTCCGTCCGTGTGTATGTTGTCCTCCTACATTAGCTGGACGATGGCATTCCTTGATGCTAGTGGCTTTGTGGTGTCCGTAGCTGGACATTCGTGGCTGTCCGAGCGTGGGTCGTTGATCAGTGCGGCGCAAGGACGAAGGGGGAGGGGGTGGAGGTGCGGGTGGGGGCAGGCTGGTTGGTGAGATGTCGCGCGTGGGGGCCGGGGGGGGGGTCGTCACCTCACTGCACTACATCACGATCAAACTACTAGTACTTCAAGCCTGCTGAGCTATGAATGCGCTCGGGTCGCCCCCCCTCTCTCTCTCTCTCTCTTTTCTCTCTTTCTCTCTCTTTCTCTCTCTCTCTCTCTCTTCTCTCTCTCTCTCTCTCTCTCTCTCTC
>NW_014579511.1:31158-33039 GCF_000485595.1 Priapulus caudatus
GTGTGTGTGTGTGTGTGTGTGTGTGTGTGTGTGTGTGTGTGTGTGTGTGTGTGTGTGTGTGTGTGTGTGTGTGTGTGTGTGTGTGTGTGTGTGTGTGTGTGTGTGTGTGTGTGTGTGTCACTGTGTGTGTGTGTGTGTGTGTGCGTGCGTGCGTGCGTGCGTGCTTGATAAATCCCATAACACCAGCCGATCGATTCATGTATCCAATAACACCAGCAAATCGAATTATGTATCCAATAACACCAGCAGATCGAATTATCTATCCAATAACACCAGCAGATCGATTCATATCCAATAACACCAGCAGAGATCGATTCATCTATCCAATAACACCAGCAGATCGATTCATCTATCTAATAACACAAGCAGAGATCGATTCATCTATCCAATAACACCAGCAGATCGAATTATGCATCCCATAACAATGACGCGGCGAATTACTGCACGTTCACTCACAGACGATAGATAAACCCACCGATCCAGTCACAGCCACGCGCAAACCATAAATACATACAGCACTCACTCGTAACGCATAAACGTACACCACCGTACCATTCGTAACACAGTAATAAACAGCACCAGTAGACAGTCAGTGACGCAAACACACGCCGAACAGCACATACAGATAACAAAACTAGTATTCTCACGGTCACCCGCACGTATAGTATGTTCCTCACCAGTATAGAACCACACAGTATGTTCCTCACCAGTATAGAACCACACAGTATGTTCCTCATCAGTATAGAACCACACAAGTATAGTATGTTCCTCACCAGCATAGAACCACACAGTATGTTCCCCACCAGTATAGAACCACACAAGTATAGTATGTTCTTCACCAGTATAGAACCACAAAGTATGTTCCTCACCAGCATAGAACCACACAGTATGTTCCTCACCAGCATAGAACCACACAGTATGTTCCTCACCAGTATAGAACCACACAAGTATAGCATGTTCCTCACCAGCATAGAACCACACCGTATGTTCCTCACCAGCATAGAACCACACAAGTATAGTATGTTCCTCACCAGCATAGAACCACACAAGTATAGTATGTTCCTCCCGAGTATAGAACCACACAGTATGTTCCTCCCCAATATAAAACCACACAAGTATAGTATGTTCCTCACCAGCATAGAACCACACAGTATGTTCCTCACCAGCATAGAACCACACAAGTATAGTATGTTCCTCCCCAGCATAGAACCACACAGTATGTTCCTCACCAGTATAAAACCACACAGTATGTTCCTCACCAGCATAGAACCACACAAGTATAGTATGTTCCTCCCGAGTATAGAACCACACAGTATGTTCCTCCCCAATATAAAACCACACAAGTATAGTATGTTCCTCCCCAGCATAGAACCACACAGTATGTTCCTCCCCAGTATAGAACCACACAGTATGTTCCTCACCAGCATAGAACCACACAGTATGTTCCTCACCAGACACAAGTATAGTATGTTCCTCACCAGTATAAAACCACAAGACGAATTTCGCAGCGGCACACCACTATATATATCCTCATAGGTAATGTAATAAACCACAACACTCCACCTTCCACTATCACCAGCGGACCCCGTCTACGCCACTACAGCAACAACGTCGGGCACTAGTCTAGTACTAGCACGGCGACGATGCTTGTTCTAATGCAGACGTACAGGTGCGCGTGGTGCGCATGCGCGTGCGTACGTGAGTGATGACGTCAGAGGCGCCGCGGTTTGCGATCGTCATCAGCAGGTTCCGTCTGTGGACTAGTGCCTCAGGCACACACCTATATCCTCTCTCTTTCGCTCCCTCTCTCTCACTTTCTCGCCTTCACTCTCTCTCTCTCTCTCTCTCTCTCTCTCTCTCTCTCTCTCTATCTCTCGCTCG
>NW_014579511.1:33608-34476 GCF_000485595.1 Priapulus caudatus
TGGGTGCGGGTGGCTGCGGGGGGAGGGGAGGGGGAGTGAAAAGGGGAGGAGTGAAGAGGGGGGGAGTGGGGAGGGTAGCCCTGTATGGGTTCGGTATGACCGCTGATTATGACGATGATGATGATGATGATGATGATGACGATTATGATGATGATGATGATGACAATGACGACAACGACGACAACGATGACGATGACGACGACTACGACGACGACGATGATAGAAGACCATTGCAGCCCTATACGCACGATGATGATGATGACGATGATGAGACTTCCTCAGTGAAGCCAGCTAGCAGCTTCCCGCGCCTCCGTCCTCATCCCTCATCAGCTCATTACGAGAAGAAACGCGGCGTGTGTGAAGAAGATGCTGAGAATAAGTGAGGATGGAGGAAGAGGGATGCTGCGGCGAGGATGGAGGAGGAGGGTGCTGCGGCGAGGATGGANCGATCTCTGCTGGTGTTATTGGATAGATGAATCGATCTCTGCTGGTGTTATTGGATATGAATCGATCTGCTGGTGTTATTGGATAGATAATTCGATCTGCTGGTGTTATTGGATACATAATTCGATTTATTTAATTCGTTGATATATATATATCAAGACCTAATAATACCTTATATAATATACCTATAATAACTTAAGGTATTATTAGCTCTTGATATATATATACCTGCGTACGTACGTATGCGTGATGTGTATCGGTGAGATTAGCAGACGCGAGCAGTAGCGGAGCGATCTTACGTGAGTACTGCGCGCACACACGCGCGAGTAAACACGAGAAGAGATAGGGTAGGACTACCGGAAAACAGCCGGCGGCGGTGATGATGACGATAGATTGGTGCGGGTGGCTGCGGGGGGAGGGGAGG
>NW_014579512.1:0-5000 GCF_000485595.1 Priapulus caudatus
GTGTGTGTGTGTGTGTGTGTGTGTGTGTGTGTGTGCGTGTGTGTGTGTGTGTGTGTCTTTCTCTCTCTATATATATATGTATATATAAGTCTATACCATATCATACAGACCAAGCCTGTAACAGCGGCTCCGCCACGCAGCGCTCTGACGGCGTACGCGGACAAACATGACGTCATCATATACGTGGACCGCGTCGCAGCACCCTCTAGGGCCGTATGGATGGCGGCACGAGCGCTGCGCATACCATTTCAGATTAAAGACGACCACGAAATCTTAAACGTAAGCTCGAAATCAATCAATCAATCAATCAAACAACCAGTTATACAGGCGGTAAATCCATCAATTAACCGATCAATCGGTGAATTAATCAGCTATTAAATCAATGATTCAATTAATTTATCAATCACTCATTTCATCAATCAGCTAAACAATCAATTAGCCTAATCAGTCAGTTAGTCATCAGCCAACCAATCCATCAATTAATCAATCAATCAATTGATATCTGACACGATTGATATGTTATTGGGCATGCGAGCTAGCACTCAAGCTGTTTCTCTGTCGACTAGGGCGACCCCTGTCGGTCGTTGCCGCTGATTGATGACAACGGGCTGGTGCTGTGGGACAGGTAAGAATTAAGATGTACAGGTAAGAAATAATATTTACAGGTAAGAAATAATATTTACAGGTAAGAAATAAGATGGGACAGGTAAGAAATAAGATGGGACAGGTAAGAAATAAGATGGGACAGGTAAGAAATAAGATGTACAGGTAAGTAATAAGACAATAAGAAATGAAGAGTGCCGGACAGGGTAAGAAATACAACAATTGGGACACGGGTATAGTATATAAGATGGGAAGTCTAGTAATAGGAGAGCGACATGGTAAGTAAGTAAGATGCCTTAAGGCTAAAGTAAGACAGAGATGGGACAGCGCTAAGACAACTAGAGATACGCTAAGTTCAATAGGGAGATGGGACAGGGCAAGTAATTAAGATGGGACAGGTAAGAATAAGATGTACCATGTAATATCGCTGCGATGCCTAGAATAGAAGTTAATCACGACACGGTATGCCTGCCAACACAATTAATTAATTAAGTAGAATCGGCCACAGATAACTTATCCTAATTAATTAATTCCTCGCTTTGCCGGCGTATTATCTTATAAATTTAAATTAGCCATCATGATCGCTTTTTAAGTTTGTTAATCGCTCTCGCTTTGTATAATCTAATTAATATCCTGTTCGAATTTATAAACTAATTGTCTACCGGCACCTGTTTCTCTCTCTCTCTCTCATCTCTCTCTCTTCTCTCTCTTCTTCACTCTCTCTTCTCTCTCTACCTTTCGCTCTTCTCTCTCTCTCTCTCTCTCTCTCTCTCTTTCTTTCTCATCGTCTCTCTTTGCTTCCTCGCTGATCTACTCTCTTTTGCTTCTCCCTCGTTCTTATTTGCATCTGTCTATCCTTCCCATTTTATATTCTCTTTCTACATGCTCTATCTCTCTCACTCCTCTCTTTATCAATTCTACCTTCTCGTCTTGCGCACTTCTATCTTACTATCTATCTCTCTCTCTCACTCTCTCCTCTCTTCTCTCTTTCTCTCTCTCTCTCTCTCTTTCTTTCTTTATCTCCCTGCAATCTCTCTGGGCTACCCCGCGCCTCTCTCTGCACTTCTCCTTCCTACCCTCTCTCTCTCTCGTGCTCTCTCCTCTTCTTCTCTCTCTCTCTCTCTGCTCCCCTCTCTCTCTCATGCCCTGACTCTTCTCTCTCTCTTTTCTCCGCCTCTACTCACTCTTCTACACCTTCTCTCCCTCTCTCCTCTCCTCTCTCTCATCTCTTCTCTCTCTCATCTCTCCTCTCTCTCTTTTCCGCCTCTATCACTCTCTTCCACCTCTCTCCTCTCTCTCTCTCTCTCTCTCTCTCTCTCTCTCTCTCTCTCTCTCTCTTCCGCCTTCTAGCACTTATTCTCTTCCACCTCTCTCGCTCTCTCTCTCTCTCTGCCTTCTCTCTCTCTCTCTCTCTCTCTCTTCCGCTCTATCACTCTCTTCCACCTCTCTCTCTCTCTTTCTCTCACCAGCCGCGTCATACTGGCGTACTTTGGTAACAAGTTTGGCCGTCACTCGTCTATGGTACCGTCCGATCCCGCCGCCAGGGCGCGCATGGACCAGATGATAGCTTGACGCACACTACTTTACCTGCTCTGTGCTTTGGAGCTTATTGTGTGTAGGTGTGTGTGACGGCGGATGGAGGGACGTTAGGGCGGTTTGGCGGCAGGTGGTAAGCGGCAGGGTGGGGAATGATAGTTATTCTACTTTTTTTACAACCATAGTAATATCGCCTCAGCACGAACATGTTCATGGTAATGCTAGTACAGAACCGGCTAGGTGTCAAGCACTATTCTTAATAGGTTCTGACACCACTAACCATGTATGAATTTGGGTTGAAGTATAAAATATCAAAACCTGCGTTCGACTTACTTTGCGTGAACGAGTGGTGGGCGGAGGAGAGGGAGGTGCGGCGGGCGGGCTGGTGAGGACGGGAATGTGCGCGGTCTGTCTAGCGTTTGACAGCACTTTCCCGTAATTGCCTGTGTTCCACTGCCGCGACCTGGTGTTCGTACCTCCGTGAGTATGTGTGGAGGGATTGATGAGGCGGTGAAAAGGCAGTTTAACGGGCCTGTGGCACGGGAGGAGTCTGTGGTTTGGGCGGGGAGAGGGCTGTGAGTGCGGTAGGGGGGCGTGTGTGAGGGTGGGGTGGTGTGTGAGCTAGGGGTAGGAAAGGGGTATGCGGGTGCCGGGGTAGGTGGAGTCAGAGGTGGGAATGGTGACCGAATTTTCGCCGGAAAAGAACCGAGACAGCGGGCAGAAACAAACAACCGTAACAACAAACAAACAAGAAACAAGAAACAAACAAGAAACAAACAAACAAAGAACCAGAACAGAGGGAGAAACAAACAACGGACGATACCCCCCCCCCACACACACACCACATTTGCGTGCTTCACAAATTTCCATCAATACACAGCAAGCCAAGAGAGTACAAGTGTACCCAGTACATAAACACTCCTCTGAACACCACGGTGGTGCCATCTGGCAGTCACACACACAGCTGGCGCCCTCTCTTCTCGCGCCATAGGCTACGGTACCCGCAGGTGGCCGAGGTACGGCGACCGGACAGTGCCGCCACCCAGCGGGCGCGTCGCTACCTCGACCGACTCGACGAGCTGCTTCAAAAGGAGACCTACGTCGCGGGTCGGGTCGTGACCTTGGCCGACCTCTGCGTGGCGGCGACAGTGGCGCTCCTGGAGGCGGCGAGGATCAGCGTGGCGGGGTTCCGGCACGTGGACGCGTGGGCGACGCGGCTTCGCCTGGAGCTGCCGTACTACGGGGAGTGCAATGCTGCGCTGACGTCGCTGCTGTCACGCGGTCTAGTAGCGCAACCTGGGGGCGGACACCCGCCGCGCGCAGTCTAGTAGCGCAACCTGGGGGCGGACACCCGCTGCGCGCTGCAGAGTAGCGCCACCTGGTGGTGAATACCAGCCGCGCGCTGCAGAGTAGCGCCACCTGGTGTAAATACCTGCCGCACGCAGTCTAGTACCGCCACCTGGGGGCGAACACCTGCTGCGCGCTACAGAGGAGAGCCACCTAGTGGTGAACACCTGTCGTAATCGCTCATCGAGGTTTTCCTGTTCGGAAGATGGAAACGGATCGAATTCTGTCCGGAAACGAATTGGAACGGAATCGGGCAAATTCTTCCACATTGGAACTGGAACTTGGATGGTGGCGCCATCTTTCGGTGTTACCGTAGCGAGGTTTGAGTCGAATGAAGATTAGATGAGAGAAAGACAGAGATCATAAAAGGCGAATCGGTGTTTGTTATCAAAGTTATGTTTTCGAACGATATCATTATCGTTACGAGTGTCGATGTAATCGATTGATACATGATTGATACACGATAAGTACGTTCGATTGATCGCTAGATTTTATGAAGGTAGTAATCAATAGTTGGCTGTTTTACGAATAAACAATTGGATCTACTCACACCATGTAGAGTTTGTGAAGATTTTTTTTTTTGGACATCGTGAGAAGTTTTTCACAGGTGAGAATGTTCACCTGTTGAAATGCGCGTCGAAATCTTTCGGCGCGCTGCGACGCGATTGGCCGACTGGCTAATCGCATTGCTTTAGATGCATCCACGCGATGAAATGTAGTCCCGGGCGATTTAGTGCCCAGAAAGAAAGCTGGTCTTAACATTTTTCTCATCAATTGTTGAGAAAATGGCGAAGTTACAAGTTTCTCACACGCAGTCCATAAAGGTCTGGGGCCCGTTGTCAGAAACTTCCTAAAGTTACGATGTAATTTTATAAGTCTAATGTTAATGTTAAGGGTGTTAGATTTTAATGAGCGCTTGCGCAGAAAACGCATTAAAACTAAACTATCTTTAAAGGAAGCAGTAGCCTCTAGGTTCTCACGGGTTTAGTGTTTCAGCTAATTAGTATAATTTGCGCTACATGTACAAAAGTATTGCAATGGTTCAATCACCATTTGAGAATATTTAAAAAAGACATGTTTTAAAACTAGAAGACTAGTTGATTACAACGACGGTGGCGCCACTCAAAGCTGGCACGATCTGAGAGTTGCGGCAAACCACATTCGCAGCCAACGGGCTCAGAGCGAGTGGTTTTCTCTATTTATTCATTTAAAGCAAAGGATTGTTACATCTGTAAAACGACATATAGTGTTCAGTGTATAATATGGATAAATTTGCCCTAAAATGAATAATGCGTTCGGCTTAAATAGCATTTAGTGTATAAATATAAATTGGCACTTTTTGGATTAGCCCTCGTCATTACCTGCAAAATAAAATGCAAATACCGCAATTATTTTCAGGGTTGGCAGCGTACGGCTCGGCGGTGTCTATGGCGCCGGTTCAAATTTCGTAGCGTTTGAGTGTGTAAATACATTAATTAAGTATGCTGGTGACAATAATACATGTGGGGTTATAG
>NW_014579512.1:10000-14844 GCF_000485595.1 Priapulus caudatus
CCTGGGTTCCCTCTCTCTAACCCTGGGGTAACCTCTCTCTCTAACCCTGGGGTAACATCTCTCTCTCTCTAACCCTGGGGTAACCTCTTTTTCATCTACCCTGGGATTACACGCTCTTCTTCTAACACTGTTGGGGTAACCTTCTCCTCTAAGCGCCTGGGTTTTCGTTTCTCTAACGCGCTGGGGTAAAACGGTCTCTCCCTCTAACGCTGGGGTAACCTCTCTCTCTAACCTTGGGGTAACCTCTCTCTCTCTAACCCTGGGTTCCCTCCCTCTAACCCTGGGGTAACCTCTCTCTCTAACCCTGGGGTAACCTCTCCCTCTAACACTGAGGTAACCTCTCTCTCTAACCCTGGGGTAACCTCTCCCTCTAACCCTGGGGTTTCCTCCCTCTAACACTGAGGTAACCTCTCTTTCTAACCCTGGGGTAACCTCTCTCTAATTCTGGGGTAACCTCTCCCTCTAACACTGGGGTAACCTCTCTCTCTAACCCTGGGGTAACCTCCACAAACACACGACAAACGTCACACACACATACAAGCGCGTCAAATTTCCTAACGATAACCTAGGGACCTTGATAATTATTACTACTATTAGCATTAATTACTATTACAAATCAATTAGCGAGTAACGAGGAGGCGAGCGTGCTTAACAACGCGGGGAGAGAGAAAGAGAGAGAGGAAAGCGGCGAGAGAGTAGAGAGAGAGGATGAGAGTGGAGAGATGAGAGAGAGAGAGAGTAGAGAGAGAAGGGAGGAGGGAGAGAGAGAGAGAGAGTAGAGAAAGATAGAGAGATAGAGAGAGAGAGTAGAGAGAGGAAGCTGGAGAGAGGGAGAGAGAGGAGAGGAGAGAAGAGAAAGAGAGAGAGAGAGAGAGAGAGAGAGGGAGAGAGAGGAGAGAAGAGAGAGAGGAGGATGAGGAGAAGAGACGAGGGATGGGAGAGGGAGGTGAGGGGGGAGGGAGGGAAGGGAAGAGGAGGGAGGGAGGAGGGAGGGAGGGAGGGAGGGTAGGTGAGGGAGGGGAGACGAGAGGAGAGAGAGAGAGAAGAGAGAGAAGAAAGAGAGAGAGGAGGAGAGAGAGAGAAGAGAGAGAGAGGAGAGAGAGAGAGAGAGAGAGAGAGGAAAGAGAGAGATAGAAAAAGAGGAAAGGAGACAGAGCGGCAATGCTCGGCAGGAAATCTCGCATCCCGTTGCCATGGTTACCACGCACGAATATTCGAGAAAACGGCCGACTGGTGTCTCTGGGGTAGCTATCTGGGTTTCTCGTGTACAACGACAACGAACTATATAAAAATAAATATGGAGACAGTTCACAGTTAATAACACACAAACGTTTTTTTTCTCACTATTATAAATACCGTATTTTTTTCTCTCTCAATCGTAAGATATAAAGAAGTTAATTTCCCGACGCGTTTTTTTTCTGCAACATTTTTTTCTTTTCTCGTACCTAAGATTTCGTATGCTAGGAGACCAATCAACCAACCAACCAACCAACCAACCAACCAACCAACCAACCAACCAACCAACCACCATTCATCATCCAATCATCATCCAATCTTTCGCCTTCCTTTCGTTCGTTCCCGGCGCGAAGTAAAAAACCGATTCGTCGCATCAAAACAACTGTCCCTGACCGGCTATTACGACAGCCGTCGCCACCCCTCCTCGCGCGACCCTGCAAGCGATTAGAATAAACACGAGGGACGGGGGAATGCAGACACTAACGGGAAGAGCGAGACAGGGGGGAGAACGACGAACCGGGTACCTCTAAAACACGCGCCCCCGCTCTATACGCGACGGGAGCAGCTAAAACCCGACACGAGACAACGCGATCTACACACACACACACACACTACGCGCGCGCGCACACAAAGAAACATGTATTTACAATATACCCCCACCCTCCCCCACTCGCGTCGAACGACGCTGTAACCCCCTCCCACCCACCCTAATCTACCCCACCCCTCCCCCCTGCACCTTCCACCCCGTCCCTCGCCGGAGACAGCGAGAGACGGGAAGGCATAATTAACAAGTCGTGAGCAAAACTTCTTTTGCAACTGCAAATTTTCCTTTTTTTAACTAAATTTTCGACAGGCGTTCGCTGCGCGAGCGCACCTCTCCATCCTCTGCCTCTTCCTCGTCTCTCGCGAGCTCCGTAGTCACAGCAACCGCGCGACGCTCGGCGTTAACTCGTAACGTTTAATTAATTAGGGAGAATAATCTCGCGTTCTAACGAGTCGTTCTAATGAGTCGTTTTTGCCGGGATGACCCCGAGGGAGGCTGCGCATCCTCATCCTCCGTCTCCCTCGGTTACGGATGCCGGCGCGCGAAAACAAACTTCACAACTGAGTCAGAATGACATTCGGGAGGAATATTGAATTTAAACATTTTTCCCCGTGGAAATTTTCTCGCGGGTAAAACCGACAGTGGGCATAAATCAAGGGATAGATCAAAGGAAGATCGGACATCAAACTTTTTTTCCGAAAAATTCTCTCTTTTTTTCTATCGAGTTTCCTTTTGATTTTTGGAACTATTCGCTCGACTTTCAGCGCTAGTGTTTTGTATTGTACCGTACCGTAATGAACCGTACTGTACCATACCATACCGTATTGTACCGTACCGTATTGTACCGTACCATACTGTATCTTTGCGACCCACTAACGTATGTAGATCTGCTCTAGTGCGCATAATATACCCACAGGTACCCTGCGTATGCGTCTGCCGCTGCTCTATGGCGCTCTGTCAATCCCCGCACTGCTGCTGCTACGCTCTGTCAATCCCTGCTCTGATACGCTCTATCGATCCCTGCTGTTCATTTTCTAATTAGTCCCTGATGAAACGATGCGAACGATCGTCGCCGCAAACAATTTTTCCGACGGCGCGCCGCCGCCGCCGCCGCGCACGCAAACGCCTCGGAGACCAGACGACGTGCACGCGGCAACGCAGAGTCTCCGAAGCTGCGCGTTGCCTAGCAACGCCCGTCCGACAGGTGGCGCCGCCGCGCTTCGCCCCGCACCTTCACCGTTTCGGTTTTTCGGCGATGGGTGCTGCCATCTAGCGAGAGAGCGGCTGCCACGATTGTGATTGGCCCGCGCTCACGTGTCCTCCATATTGCCTAGGTTCCCCTCCTGTCAAATGTTGCTTGGTGCGAGACCGCTCATTATTCTCTGCCACAGGTCCTTCTTGCAGGACTTGGACCGCCGCAGACTGCAAAAAAACAAGAGAACATCAGCGCGACCTTAACAGGGAAACACGGCTGTGCGACTTCAGCATTTAAAAGGTCGCCAAGAAAACTTTTATTAATTAATTATATATAATTAATTATTTAATAATTATTTATTAGTATTCGTATCGTGTGACACACACGCACACAATCCCACCCTTGGTGCCACTAAAACGTGTTGGTGACACATCCATGCCCTCTACTGTCACACTGTCACCACTACACCCCCTGGTGTCACAACACCGCCACCAGCACGCCCCCTGGTGTCACAACACAGCCACCAGCACGCACCCTGGTGTCACAACACCGCCACCAGCACGCCCCCTGGTGTCACAACACCGCCACCAGCATGCCCCCCTGGTGTCACGTACCTCTGCAGTAGTTCGTTGAACTGCACCATGCCCCCTGGTGTCATGCTGAAGGCGGATCGGGCCGTGCGCACGATGCCGACGAAGTCTTCGTAGTCGGCCGGCGTGACGTGGTACATCTTCTGATGACTGCACTGGATGAACCTGTGGAAAACAGTGCGAGATTAGTGCGGGTCAGCGCCACCTGGCGTGACGCACGTGAGACGGCGGGCGGCGGAACCCCTGGTGAGATGCGCTAGATGGGTCATCAGTGCCCCTGGTGAGTCGCTATACTATATATTTAATAGCTAATTTAAACTTTCTATAATGATATAGTATATATATATATATATATATACACACACACACACATGCACACACACATACACCACAATGATAATATGTATATATATATATATATATATATATATATATATATATATGTATATATATATATATGTATATATAGTTAGTATTAGTTACTACACTGTGTGTGCGTGCGGACGTAGTTGGATGTACTACTTACATCTGTGTGCACTTGCAGCGTGGTGTAATATATATATATATATCTATCTATATATATATATATATATAGATACATATATATCATATAAATAGTTACTAAACATGGATGTACTACTTAGATCTGTGTTCACTTGTAGCGTGGTGTAAATATATATATATATATATATAACTCATACATACATACACAATGTATATATATAGTTAGTATTAGTTAGTTATATAGTTATGATAGAATATAGTTTAGTTAATAACACTTGCAGCGTGGTGTAAATATATATATATATATATATATATATATATAGTTAGTATTAGTTAGTACACTTGCAGCGTGGTGTATATATATATATATATACAGACACACACACACACACACACACATACATACACACATATATATATATATAGTTACTAAACATGACTAGTAACTACTTACATCTGCGTGCATTTCTGCACGATCGGGTTCAGCATTGGCGAGCGCAGATGTGTCGCCACCTGGGCGGGGTTGTTGCGCGACATGAAGTGCGCGGTTTCCACGGCGACGTCGTGGAGGATGAAGGGACTCGCGACGGCGTTCACCGCCGACACACAGAACTGATGCAGATGTGACGTGCCTGCGAGGAAAGAGAGAAAGATGTTAGCACAGGGAGAGAGAAAGGGGGAGGAGAGAGAGAGAGGGGATGTTAGCACAGGGAGAGAGAGAGAGGGGGAGGAAAGAGAGAGAGAGAGGGGATGTTAGCACAGGGAGAGAGAGAGA
>NW_014579512.1:17706-18282 GCF_000485595.1 Priapulus caudatus
CAGAAAAATTACAGAGGTAGAGAGAGGTAAGGGTGAGTAAGATGCAGGCATGAGAATGACTAACAGAGAAATTACAGAAGTAACAGAGAAATTACAGAGGTAGAGAGAGGTAAGGGTGAGTAAGATGCAGGCATGAGAATGACTAACAGAGAAATTACAGAGGTAACAGAGAAATTACAGAGGTAGAGAGAGGTAAGGGTGAGTAAGATGCAAGCATGAGAGTGACTAACAGAGAAATTACAGAGGTAGAGAGAGGTAAGGGTGAGTAAGATACAAGCATGAGAGTGACTAACAGAGAAATTACAGAGGTAGAGAGAGGTAAGGGTGAGTAAGATGCAAGCATGAGAGTGACTAACAGAGAAATTACAGAGGTAGAGAGAGGTAAGGGTGAGTAAGATGCAAGCATGAGAATGACTAACAGAGAAATTACAGAGGTAACAGAGAAATTACAGAGGTAGAGAGAGGTAAGGGTGAGTAAGATGCAGGCATGAGAATGACTAACAGAGAAATTACAGAGGTAACAGAGAAATTACAGAGGTAGAGAGAGGTAAGGGTGAGTAAGATGCAAGCATGAGA
>NW_014579512.1:19572-22591 GCF_000485595.1 Priapulus caudatus
CTGAAGAGAGGAGAGAGAGAGAGACGAGAGAAGAGAGAGAGAGAGAAGCAGAGAGAGAGAGAGAGAGAGAGGATAGAGAAGAGGAAGAGAGAGGGAGAGTGAGAGATAGAGAGAGAACAGCGAGAGAGAGAGCGAGAAAGAGAGAGAGATGAAGAGAACTCGGATCAGACGCCGCCTCCCCTAGGAAGAACAGAAGAGATGAGGTGATCGGAGGAGGAGCCTGGACAGCCGGAGAGTGTCGAGGAGAGTTATGGAAATGTAGGGAAAGACGAACAGAAAGAAAGAGAAAAAAAATAACAGAGAGAGAGGGAGAAAGAGAGAGAAAGAGAGGATGAGAAAGAAAAATAAACAGAGAGAGAGAGAGCGAGGGAGAACGAGTGAGAAAGAGAGGATGAGAGCGAGAAAGCAAGAGGGTGTTGGGGATGGTTATGAAAACAGAGGTAGAGAGAGGTAAGGGTGAGTAAGATGCAAGCATGAGAGTGACCAACAGAGAAATTAGCTGAAGATTGCTAGAAATTAGCTGAAAGGCACGGGTTCTGGTACAAATCTGTACAGTACTATACATCTGCCACAACAGCCAATCAGAACGCTCGTAATGTTCGACAACACGGTACATAGAAATGGTCACAATATTATTGCGGGTTCGAAAAGCGGGATCCATTTCAAAATCGGCCAATTTTAGAATTAAAAAAGCGGAATTCCTCATGCCTGAAGATGGGGAGAGGAGGATGAGATGGAGAGATACAGAAAAAAAAAGACAACTTGAAATATACTTATGCTAATTAATTAACTAACTAATTATACTATGAACTGAAAATATCTTACGTGCAAGAAAATAATGTGAATACAACACCAAAACTACATAATATTACAAATACATAAAGATGGAATCAAGAGCGTATAAAGAAGGAGAGCGTACAACAGCGAAATGCTGAAACCATGCTGCAGTATTAGTCAAATTAATAAACTTTGTCCGTTTTATTTTGACGATTCTTTGTGGTATTATTGATCAGCTGTCCTACCTTGCTAATATAAAACGAACCGCTTGTCCCTACGATGCCTCTACGCTGAGATAATGAGCGGTGAAAATCTGGTATTTTCGCCGAAAACCGACTCGAGATATGTAGTGGCTGCGACTGTCTCTCGTTCTGGCGATAGCTTCGGGAAACCTCGCGTGTTTCCGTCATTCATTGACAATTATGCATGAGCTCGTCTCTCACAATTAATTTCGTCTAATGAACTCTATAATTAATTACTAGTGAATTAACATCACTGAAGAATAAATAAGAATAACTTATTATATTAACTTATATAATTAACTTTTATATATTATAAGTTATAGAATAGCTCGATAACTGCTACTATCAGTGCTGCTATTCGTTGCCACGGCGACCCTCACCTGCGAGACACGCCCTCTCCAGCATCTCATTCGACTGCTCCTTGCACTGCATCAGCGCCCTCTGGATCTCGTTAGGGTTGAGCGCGTGCGCGTGCGGCAGACAAGAGAGCGCCATCTCGGCGGCGGCGCGCACCATCGCGGGGTCACGACCTCTCGACGCGCGGTCGGCGAGAGAGGCGACCTCTGGTGGCGTGAGGTGGCCCTCCCATGTGTCGATGAGGAAGTTTATCGCGGGGCTGCCCACCTCCAGCGCCTGACCTGGGGTCACGAGAGGTCAGCCGAGGTCAGCGAGGTCAGTGGGGGCACAACAGGCCATGACGCATGATGATGATGATGATGGCAGATGTAATTATGAGATTACAAGCTAGCTGTGGTGAAGTCATCTCTCTTCACTCGCGCTCAGTCTTTCTCTATCTCTCTCTCTCTCTCTCTCTCTCCTCAACTCGCTCCAGTTCTTTTCTCTCTCTTCTCTCCTCTCCTTCCTCTCTCTCTCACTCTTCTCTTCTCTCTTCTCTCTCTTCCTCTCTCTGCTCTCTCTCTCTCTCCTCTCTCTCTCTCTCTCATTCTCTCATTTCTCTCTCTCTCTCTCCTCTCTCTCTCTCTCTCTCTCTCTTCTCTCATCATCTCTGCTCTCTCTCTCTCTCTCTCTCTCTGTCTCTTCTCTCTCTCTTTTCTCTCCTCTTCTCTCTCTTTCTCTCTCTCTTTCTCTCTCTCTCTCTCTCTCTCTCTCTCTCTCATCGTCTCTCTCTCTCTCTCTCTCTCTCTCTCTCTCTCTCTCTCCTCTCTCTTTCTCTCTCTCTCTCTCTCTCTCTCCCTCCTCTCTCTCTCTCTTCTCTCTCTCTCTCTCTCTCTTCTTCTCTCTCTCTCTCTCTTCTCCTCCTCTCTCTCTCTCTCTCTCTTTCTCATCTCTCTCCTCTCTCATCTCTCTCTCTTCCTCTCTCTCTCTCTGTCTCTCGTCTCTCGCTCTCCCTCTCTTTCTCCTCTCTCTTCTCTCTCTCTCATTCTTCTCTTCTCTTCTCTCTCTCTTCTCTCTCTCTCATCTCTCTGGCTCTCTCGCTCTCATTTCTCTCTCTCCTCTCTCTCTCTCTCTCTCTCTATTCTCTTCTCTCATCTCTCCCTCTCTCTCTCTGCTCTGTCTCTGTCTCTCTCATCTCTCTGCTTCTTCTCTCTCTCTCTCTCACCTCTCTCTCTCTCTTCTCTCTCTCTCTCTCTCTTCTCTCATCTCATTCTCTCTTATCTCTCTTTCTCTCTCTCATCTCTCTCTCTCCTCTTTCTCTTCATTCTCTCTCTCTTCTCTCTCTCTGCTCTCTCCCTCTCTCTCGTCTCTGTCTCTCTCATCTCTCTCTCTCTCTCTCTCTCTCCCTTCTCTCTCTCTCGCTCTCTCTCTCTCTCTCGTCTGCTCTCTCTCTCTCTCTCTCCTCTCTCCTTCCTCTCTCTCTCTCTACTCTCCCCTCTCTCCTCTCGTCTCTCTCTCTCTCGCTTTCTCTCTCTCCTTTTTCTCTCTCTCTCTCTCTGCTCTCATCTTCTCGCTTTCTCTCTCTCTTTCTCTCTCTCTCTCTCTCTCTCTCATCTCTCTCTTTCTCTCTCATATCTCTCTCTCCTCTCTCTCACCTCTCTCTC
>NW_014579512.1:25235-26448 GCF_000485595.1 Priapulus caudatus
CCCCCTCTCGCTCACCTCTCGTGTTCGCGTGCCTTGCGTGCGGCCTGCTCCCCTGAGCTGGTCGATCCCAGACTATCGCTGCTGCCCTCCCCTCCTCCTCTCTCTCCTCCTCCTCCTCCTCCTCCTCCTCCTCTCGCTCACCTCTCGTGTTCGCGTGCCTTGCGTGCGGCCTGCTCCCCTGAGCTGGTCGATCCCAGACTATCGCTGCTGCCCTCCCCTCCTCCCCTCTCCTCCTCCTCCTCCTCCTCCTCCCCCTCTCGCTCACCTCTCGTGTTCGCGTGCCTTGCGCGCGGCCTGCTCCCCGGAGCTGGTCGATCCCAGACTGTCGCTGCTGGTCTCGCTGCTGCCGGACACGCTGCCCGGCCCCTGGCTGTGCTTCGGCCACGAGCGGCGCACGAGCGTGGGACTGTTGTCGCTGGACGTCGTCTCCGGAGCCGAGCTGTCGACCGCCGCCATGCCTGCGCGAGGACGACGACACCAGGGGTCAGCACTGTGGTAGGCGTGCGTGTGTGGTGGGAGGGGGGGGGGCGTTGTAAAGAAGGGGGGGTAATATGGCATTGATATATGTGGCCTATATGTATATGTGGCATATTATATGGGGGTAGTATAACATGGAATGGAAGGTAGTATAACATGGAATGGAAGGTAGTATAACATAATATGGGGGTAGTGTAATATGGGAAGGGTAATACATCATGGTATGGAGACAATAAAACATAGCAGGAGCCAATAAAGCATTGTATGGGGCATTATAGTATAGTATGGGGGCATTATAGTATAGTATGGGGGCATTATAGTATAGTATGGGGACAGTATAGTATAGTATGGGGGCATTATAGTATAGTATGGGGGCAGTATAGTATAGTATGGGGGCATTATAGTATAGTATGGGGGTATTATAGTATAGTATGGGGGCAGTATAGTATAGTATGGGGGCAGTATAGTATAGTATGGGGGATTATAGTATAGTATGGGGGCATTATAGTATAGTATGGGGGTATTATAGTATAGTATAAGGGCAGTATAGTATAGTATGGGGGCAGTATAGTATAGTATGGGGGCATTATAGTATAGTATGGGGGCATTATAGTATAGTATGGGGGTATTATAGTATAGTATAGGGGCAGTATAGTATAGTATGGGGGCAGTATAGTATAGTATGGGGGCATTATAGTATAGTATGGGGGCATTATAGTATAGTATGGGGGTATTA
>NW_014579512.1:27171-28400 GCF_000485595.1 Priapulus caudatus
TAGAGGTAGAGGTAGAGGTAGAGGTAGAGGTAGAGGTAGAGGTAGAGGTAGAGGTAGAGGTAGATGGTAGAAGACGATGGAAATATGATGCGGAGGGCAAATGTTTAAGATATAAAAAGAATAAGATGATAGAAATGAGGGGAGCGGATTTTTCGTCTCGAGGTCGCCGACGCAGTGCCCCCTGGTGTGTGTGACAGACCTGCCCTCTGGTGTATGTGACAGACACGCCCCCTGGTGTGTGACAGACACGCCCCCTGGTGTGTGTGACAGACCCGCCCTCTGGTGTATGTGACAGACCTGCCCCCTGGTGTGTGTGACAGACCCGCCCTCTGGTGTGTGACAGACACGCCCTCTGGTGTGTGACAGCCACGCCCCCTGGTGTGTGTGACAGACCCGCCCTCTGGTGTATGTGACAGACCTGCCCTCTGGTGGTCAGCGTAAGGCAAAACCCACCCCGCTGTAGACCCACGCATAGCGTCGCGCCGCCCCCACCAGCCTCCAGGGGGCGTCTCGCGCGCGCTCGGGCCTCCAGGGGGCGCCGCGCGCGCGTGCGTACCTTGACGAGCTTGTCCTGGTCGTCCTTGTAGTGTGAGAGCAGTGCGATGGCGAGGTCCCCTCTCTGCCTCCTCGTCCCCTCGCACAGCAGCGGATGCTCAGCCTCCGACACGTTCGCCTTCAAGCCTGAAGCAAGGTGAAGCCAAGGTCAGGGATTCAGCATTAGAGAAACGGGGGGAGGGGGGGGGTTATCGGTGGTGACGGGTTTTTGTTTTTTGAAACTGGAAGCTGTCCTTTGAATCAGAGTGTCAGCATGATGTCATTATCTATATATATATATATATATATAGAAACATATAGGTTAATGCAGTGAGTTATAAGCTTGTCAAACTGACATAAGGTAGGGGGGAAGGCAGTGAACCTCTTTATCATTCCACAACTTCAGCACGGGTGTAGAAACGGCAGTGGATCTACGCCTCATAGAGACGGTCCAGCCACCCTAACCTCCCCTGCACACAGTGACTTCAGCTACACACGTTTATATGGTATATATATGTATGTATATATATATACTGCGTATCTATGCTCACCCAGGCCGGCTACGGCTGCATCGAATCCTAGCTGTTCATCTGTGGGCAGTCTGCTGGAGCTGCAGTAGGTGATACCATTCCTGCCTCCGCTCCCTGCAACACACACCACACATGTCAGTACAGTCAGTACAGTATGTACAGTAT
>NW_014579512.1:28959-31343 GCF_000485595.1 Priapulus caudatus
TGCCTGCTGCCGCTCATGCTCGCTCAGCTTCTCGTACGATGCAGGGGCTCTGTCTCATAGGTGAGCGCCGCCCCTGGTGGTGCGGTGGCGGGATGGCGCCTCGGTTGTGGTTTCTCTCCCTTGTTGCCGTGGTTTTCCATAGTTGCCTCTCCCTCATCCCCCCGGCTTAAGGACAGTAATATTGCCGAGGTGTCCATAGCTAGTTTGTACTGACGTTGATGATGCGTGGGCTTAACAATCCCCCGCCGTTTTCTACCCACGGGCCGGTGAGATGCTGAGTACTGCTGGCATTGACCCGCGCGAGCTTCGTCTCTCCTGACCCCACGCTTGTTTTTGGCGCTAACTCGAGCATGCCGCCGCCATCCACCTCCTGGCTTAAGAATGTAGTAGAACGTTGCAGCGTAGCTTGTCTGTACTGACCCGTGATAATTTGCGGCCCCCCAGGTACCTATGCATACTTACATGTCTGTATCCGCGGTGTAAATGTAGCTGTATGGAACTGGTACTGGACTGTACTGACTGTACTGACTGTACTCGACTGTACTGACTGTACTGACTGTACTGATGTACTAGACTGTACCTGACTGTACTGAGCTGTACTGACTGTACTGACTGTACTAGACTGTACTGACTGTACTGACGTGTAAACTTGTACTGTACTGAAACTGTACTTGTACATATGTCTGTACTGACTGTACTGATGTACTGACTGTACTGCTGTACTGCGACTGGTACTGACTGTACTGACTGTACTCGACTGTACTGACTGTAGTGTAACTGGTGAACTGACTGTAAACTGTACATGTACATACTGTACATACTGTAACCTGACGGTGTGTTGGTTGTGGTTGGGCAGGGAGCGGAGCAGGAACGTGCTGAAACACGAAAGGTCAGAGGTCACACAGAGAAACGCTGCCTTAGCCAATGTGCTGAAACAAGGGAGGTCAGAGGCCACACAAAGGTCAGGGGTCATGCAGAGGTCAGGGGGTCACACATAGAAACGCCACCTTAGCCAGCGTGTTGCTTGCCAACGTGCTGAAACACGGGAGGTCACGCATGAGGTCATAGGTCACACAGAGGTCAGACGCCATGACAGGGTCACACAGACTGCGCAGGCTGTTGCTGCAGCATCTCTCACATGTCTTACCTAATCTTTAGTAAAGTGCCTTGATTCTTCTTCTTCTTGCCTTTGGTTGGTGTAGGAGGTACCTGAGAGAGAAGGAGAACAAACATATAATATAAGTACCGTGCCATGCTCTGATCACTTTAGCTATCTCTCCTCCTCCATCTTCCTCCTTCTTTCTCCCCTCTCCTCCTTCGTGTCTCCTCCCTTTTCTTCATGCTTCCTTCTTCCTTCTCCTTCCTTCCCTAGCTACTCCTCTCCTCCCTCCTCCTCCCCTCCAGCTCCTCCCCTTCCTCTCCCTCTCTCTCACCTGAGCTAGGAGGTCCGGTGGGTTCTGTAGCAGCTCCTCTGCCAGCTTGCCCGCCTCCCCCTCACCCTCCCTCCCCTCCTTCTCCCCTCCTCCAGCTCCTCCCCTCCCCTTCCCTCCTCCCTTCCCCCTCTCTCTCTCACCTGAGCTAAGAGGTCCGGTGGGTTCTGTAGCAGCTCCTCTGCCAGCTTGACCGCCAGCTTGACCGCCTCACGGCTGTGGCCGTGTCCGTGCAACGCCTCCGCTCTCGCAAACAAGATCTACAGATAGAGGAGACAGACAACCAGTCAGGAGACAGAGATCCATGGTCGTGGTAAGTATGGCTGAAAGGGTCGTTGTCGTATATGTACCCGAGTATAGTACCCGAGGTGTCGGCGAGTATGTCACCTACGCCTACGCCCTAACCCTAACACCCTAACCCTAACCATAACACCCTAACCCTAACCATACCAAATAGTTACCTCGGGTACATATTATACGCGATTATACGACAACGACCCTTCGTGCGTAAGTACAGTCGTCACAAGGTGGTGCTGCCACACCGCAATCTTTCTCTCTCTCTCTCTCTCTCTCTCTCTCTCTCTCTCTCTCTCTCTCTCTCTCTCTCTCTCTCTCTCTCTCTNTCGTAGATGAAGCTGGCGAGCATGAGCGGCAGCAGGGCGTCGCCGCGCGTCTTCAGCGTCCCGTCGCGCAGCTGCATCGCCCTCTCGCGGATGATTCCGAGCTCGGTGGCGCCGAGCGGGATGCGCTTCAGCAGCAACACGAGGTCCGACTCCTGATTGGCTAATTTCACCTGAAAAATGCCGGAGCGATTAGTCACACGTTATGATCACGTTCGTTATCCAGATTGGGGATGGAGAAAAGATGGATTAAGCTGTCTCTCATTCTCTCTCTCTCTCTCTCTCTCTCTCTCTCTCTCTCTCTCTCTCTCTCTCTCTCTCTCTCTCTCTCTCT
>NW_014579513.1:0-268 GCF_000485595.1 Priapulus caudatus
GAGAGAGAGAGAGAGAGAGAGAGAGAGAGAGAGAGAGAGAGAGAGAGAAGAGAGACAGGGAGTGAGAAAGAGATCGGGAGTGCTGCATCATTCCGTGTATAAGCGAAGTTTAATAAAGCTGTCATGAGCGCAAAAAAAACGATAAAATATATTTGAAAATATATTCTAGTAGAGAAACGTCACTTCATTCGGTGTAGAAGCGGGAGTGGTGTAGTAGGAGCGCGAGTTAGATGCTATATAGTTGTCTGGGAGTTGGGCGTGGTGATAT
>NW_014579513.1:2649-10149 GCF_000485595.1 Priapulus caudatus
AGATGTCTCCCTCTCTCCTGCGCCTCACAACTCAACCTCTCCCTCCTTATCTACGCTAACCCACCCCTCACATTATCTACACCTTCCTTATCCACTTCACCCCTCCCTCTCTTCTCTGTCTCTGTCACCCTCCATCATCTACCCTTCTTTCTCCCTCCTCCACCATCATCTCGGGTTGATAGAAACCGCACCGGGGGTCTACTTTGTCTATCAATATGCTAACGTCACATCATTTGTTCACTACGAATCTCAGTAGCGAGCGTTTTTTTTTTCCTACGCCTGGGAAAGTCGATTCGTAAAATTGAAAAAATCGATGGGCGGAACCCGTCGAGCGAGGGTATTACGTGTCATGAAAACCGGATATGCACAGTGTAAGGGAGGAAGCCCACTGATTACACAGCCGCCGAGTTCAAAGACTTTCCGCGAGTTGCATAATTAAAGCCACTATACGTCTAAGTAGCGTACGGGGCATAGCATGTATAGTATTGGTATGGCAGCAGCATCTGTCCTGCACTCTTCATACAGCTGGCTTCAAACGTATTGCAATTAATCTATATGCACTTCAATGAACCGAGAGAGAAGGAACGAATGACCGATACTTAGTCAAACAGGAATGTTTCAATGCAACGGGTGATTGAATGCCAGCTTTTTTGGTTCTCCTCTCTCACACACGCACGACACACGCCGGCGTGCGCGCCACAACACACACACACATTACATAGCACACACGCACCACCCAACACACACACATGCACACACAACACACACACATAGCACCACACACACACACATCAACACACATACACACTCACACACACACACACACAACCACACACTCAGCACACACCAAACTTCATTACAGACAACACACGTACACACACACCACACATCAAAGCACACACACACACATCCACACACACACAACAGCACACACAGTGCAACACACGTACACATACATAACACACATGCCAAAACACTCGACCGCGCGAGCTGGACCCCGGCGCGCAGCACAAACGGCACACACACACAATACATACAGACACACCCAAAAACACACACGCGCCGGCGGGGCCGCGCGCGCACAGCAGTCACACAAACACACACACACAACGCACAGCCCACCCGCAACACAAAACATCACCAGCACACGTACACATGACAGCAACACACACACAACACACACACACAATACAGCACACGTCTACGTACACACAGACACACGAGCCACACACACGACACGTAAACACATAACACACACACAACTACTACAGCACACCTACACACAACACACACACACTACACACACACATCACACACAACATCACCACATCCCCAACAGTGTTAATGTTTTTCTTTGTTGTGTCCCCAAGTCCCCATGCTAAATGGGATTTGTCAACCTGGTGGCAGGTTGACGTGCTTGCAAAACGCAAAAGGATTTATTTGATGTCGTGAAAAACATTTATTTCGTAATGTTATGATCGCATTTTTATTGTGACGCTGTAATAACATTTATACTTTCATTTGATACCTGATTTTGAATACCTTATCATATTAAATCCCACTGGTTATATGGCAATATAATGTTATTATGTCATTTATAATTAGTCATGTTATTATCATACGTTCTTTACTGTACAGTATGATTAATTAGTCATGTTATTATCATACGTTCTTTACTGTACAGTATGATTAATTTACATACCGTTTCATCAACGTCGTCATCTCTTCACCTCCCTCTCCCCTCCCCTCTCGCTCACGCGCTCTCTCTCCCTCTCCTTTTTCTAGTTCCTGCTTTTCCTTGTACTCTCTGCTGCTTTCCCGGCACATTTGTTTCGTACTTCACACCATACGGTATGTAAACATGTCTATTAATTCTGACAAATTAATTCTAAAAATTAATTCTAGAAATATCTCATGACGCGTGCAGACCTAACGGGCGAACAGCGCTGCTTGAAATCAGCGTCCGCCATGACACTTCATCCGCCATCTTTAATTTGCGTGCGGTCGCATCGCAACGGTGCCGCGCGCTTATATCAGAAATAACCGCCGCGGCGTCATTATCATTAGCTCTCCGAATTACTCGGAATCTTCGGAATTTTCTCTCGTCGTTGTAATGAAGGACATAATTTTCCCGTACTTATAGCTTAGGTCTGTATGAATGCCGGATCGTTACTCCATTCACAGATGGTGGCTCTCGGTTTCTCAGACGTTGAACAGTTAAGTGTCAAGCTCTTAGGAAGCAAGCTGCGACACTCATCAGGGATGCGGGATCATCTAGCGGTATCCACGCACGCCGGATGAAGCGATGGCCGAGGCGTCCGAGGTGATCCCGGCCGTCATACTGTGGACTATCGCCATCGTAGGCCTGTCCGGCAACTGTCTCACGATGTGGGTGATATCTACGAACCCGCACCGCAGCAGCACCGACACGCTCGTCCTCAACCTCGCCACTGCCGATCTCTTCTTCATCATCACAGACTGCGGTAGTGCTGCTATCAACGCAGCCCTGCAACACTGGCCGTTCGGGGCCGCCGCGTGTGAGATCACGAGCTACGCTAGCATCGTCACGCTGTACGTGAGTAGTTACACGATCGTGTTGCTGGCACTAGAGCGCATGCTCACCCGGATCTACCCGAACACGGACCGACACCGGCACCACCTGGCGGCGATCACCGTTCTCTGGCTGAGTGGGTGTGCGATAGGGATCTACGCGTTCCCGATCACGGAGTATGTGTTCGAATACCCGAACGCGCAGCGACTCGGTCCGTTTTCCGTCACACAGGACGGTCAATTCCGTTTCAATCCGAAACGCGGTTACTGTAACTTCCATCCGGCTAAGGTGCACGTCTACACGAAATTCGCTCTCTCCTACGTCATCCCCGGGTGCCTCGCCGTCGTCTTCACCTGCGTCGCGGCGAGACGCAGCGCTGCGTCACACTGCTCGCTGCGTCGCGGTGAACTCGACGTCGTCTACTACGGCGCCGACGCATCCTCCGTGACCCGGATGACGTCGTTCGTCGTCGCCGCCTTCGTGTGTCTGTGGCCGGCGCACTACGCTATGGAGCTGATCACTGTACACAACACGCGTGCACTAGACAGCATAGGCTGGCCCGAGTCGTTCTGGCTGCTCGTCGGCTCGCTGTGCCTCGCCTATCTCAGCTTCTCCATCCGCCCGATAATCTACGCAGTGCTGTCGACGCACTTCCGGACAGAGTTCCGGCTCGCCTGCTGCTGCCGCAGCGGGGATGTGTTTGCGGAGGCGGTGTTGAGGGATTCTCCCGTCTCGCGGCTGGCGCCCGGACACGCCTACTACAGCCGCACGCCTCTCTACTTCGCCGGAGGAACGATATCCGTGTCGACGCATGACGTCACGCTCGACTTCCTAGAGAGTGCTGGCGTCGCTCAGGAAGATGACGTCATGCAGTGCGACGACTGCAGCAAGGCCTGTGCAACGACTACCGTGTGAGCGCCAGGGGGCGCCGCGCGCGCACCGTGAGGTAGCGCCCTGTGATGCCTGCCAGGTGGCGCTTTATAATACCCGACAGGTGGCGCCGGCGATACCTGCTAGGTGGCGCCCTGTGATGCCCGGCAGGTGGCGCCCGCTATTCATGCAGACAACACACTGTGAAGAACGTTTGTTGCCGGGAGGAGAGAAAGAAGCATCGCTAGAGGAAGCAGCTGCGCTAGAGGAAGCAGCGTCGCTAGAGGAAGCAGCGTGGCTAGAGGAAGCAGCGTGGCTAGAGGAAGCAGCGTCGCTAGAGGAAGCAGCTACGCTAGAGGAAGCAGCGTCGCTAGAGGAAGCAGCGTCGCTAGAGGAAGCAGCTACGCTAGAGGAAGCAGCGTGGCTAGAGGAAGCCAGCGTCGCTAGAGAAGAGCAGCGTCCGCTAGAGGAAGCAGCGTCGCTAGAGGAAGGCAGCGTGGCGGGGGCCTAGAGGAAGGCAGCGTGCGCTAGAGGAAAGCAAGCGTGGCTAGAGGAAGCAGCGTGGCTAGAGAAGCAGGCGTGGATAGAGGAAGCAGCGTGCTAGAGGAAGGCAGCGTGGCTAAGGAAACAGCGTGCTAGCAGGAAGCAGCGTGGCTAGAGGAAGCCGTGGCTAGAAGAAAGCAGGCGTGGCTAGAGGAACGCAAGCGTGGCTAGAGCGAGCAGCGTGGCTAGAGGAAGCAGCGTGGCTAGAGGAAGCAGCGTGGCTAGAGGAAGCAGCGTGGCTAGAGGAAGCGATGACAGAGTGTCTTAATGTACTGCTTTGTCGCTCCTTGCGTGTGTGCATGTGTGCGCGCGCGGTGTGTGTGTGTGTGTGTGCTCGTGGGTGTGTGTGCTGTGTGATGTGTGTTTGTCGTGTGTGGTGCTGTGTGCTGTGTGTGTGTGGTGTGTGTGTGTGATGTGTGTGTGCTGTGGTGTGTGTGTGTGATGTGGTGTGTGTGTGCATGTGTGTGGTGTGTGTGTGTGTGTAGTGTTACAGGTACTATGTGCTTTTTCGCGTGTGCGCCTCAAATCCGCCTTCATGCTTGGGTCTACTTCTGTGGTGCCTTCCCTCGTATGTAATGTGTGAATCGAATGGGAAAACACATTTTATACTACGAGAATTATATTGGAATTAAAGAGTCATGCATGCAGAGAATATTTTGTACTGCTCATCAAACGAACATTGCGCGCATTCATATACGGTTCATTCGGCATGAATTCTTCTTCATTATCCGCGATATTGCCTATACTTCAACTCTCTTTTATCTCTCTCTTCGTTCTNCTCTCTCTCTCTCTCTCTCTCTTTCTCTCTCTCTCTCTCTCGCTCTCTCCCTCCCTCTCTTTCTCTCTCCCTCTCTCCCTCTCTCCCTCCTTTCCGCGGATCCACGTACGTGTCTCGTATCAAGAACTTCAATAACAGCAATAGGACGGCCGATGAGTTGCTGCACGCAAGCCTGATACAAAGACGAGCGCAATCGAAAGGTATCGACAAAAAGTGGCGCGTAAAACCATTCGTCTGCGACAACCCGCCCGCGCGGACCGCGCGCACGCGCGCGCACGATCGTCTGCGATAAACAGATAAGAGAGCATCCATCCATCGCCGACGTCACGGTTGCCGCACGAATTCACAAGATTTTCGCGTAGATCTTTAAAGTAAAGCCGCCACACCCACACACGCTCTCACGCACGTACACGCGAACGAACGCACACACGCATGCGCCACACACACACACCACACACACTACAACACGCACACAACACACACACATTACACACACACACATGCCCCACGCGCATACACGATCTCCCACGCCACACACACATGCACAATGCATGCACACACGCACACACACATGCACATTACGCATGCACACACGCACTCACGCAAGTGCACCCAGCGACCACCTCGCGCATGCACCACACCCGCAACATCACGCACGCCACTTCACGGCACGCGGTTGGCACGCACGCACGCCACACACGCACGCACGCACGCACGCACGCATGCACGCACCACACACGCAGCATAACGGCACACCTCGCGAATCCACTTCACGGCATGGCACTGCACGCCACGCATCCGCACGGCCACGCACGCACGCACGCTACGCACCGCGCTACGCACGCCAAGCAGCAGCAGCAGCAGCAGCTCCTCATTTCTCCGACGATCGACGTGATATTCCTGTGCGTGACATTGAGACGCGTGCTAAGGGCAGAGGGCTGAAGCGTCAATTACGGCCGGTGACGTCACCACCGAAATATTTCAAACTACCGACGTCACCGGCCGTGACGTCATCGTGTCAAGCGAAAGTGCACGTGGAAGGGTTTGATAACTCGTAGTTGCAAGCGACACATCCTCCCAGCCACTTTTTCCCCTTTCAGCCCCCCCCCCCACCTCCCTCCATTCTTTCCTAAATTTTGTTTCCCACCACATCCCACACCTCTCCCGACCTCTCCCACCTCTCCCATCATCTCCCACCTCCCGCCACTCGTGGTCCCCTCTACCACGCACCATCCCCACTCCCCACCTCTCCCACCTCTCCACCCCCCCAATTCCTCCCCACCTCCCCCCACGCTTCCCGCCTACCACCCACATCCCCACCTCCCCCCACTCGTTCCCCCCTCACCCCACCAATCCCCACCCCCCCACTCTTCCCTGACCACACCTCCCCACCTCCCCCACTCTTTCCCCCTATC
Source organism: Priapulus caudatus (assembly GCF_000485595.1). NCBI lineage: Eukaryota > Metazoa > Priapulida > Priapulimorpha > Priapulimorphida > Priapulidae > Priapulus > Priapulus caudatus. Next base: position 8,807 of record NW_014579513.1, read on the forward strand.
CCCACTCCCCCACTTCCTCCCACCTTCCCACCCGCTTTTGTCTCACGTTCTCATCACGTCGTTACACAGAGAAATGCAGAGCTCGCTGCGGGATAGCATCAGGTATTGATTGTAGCGTTGCAATGATAATTGGTGACTGCGCGTGCAAGCTTCAGTCGCCGCTGCAAGCAGCTTCAGTCGCTTTACGACTTTGTAAGCAGACGTATACATCGAGCAAACTGCTGCGTGCGTGTAGGACTGATCGTACCGCCTCGCACGCACGCGGGCGCACACACGCGTACACGCACGTGCATGCACGCACGCACACACACGTGCATGCACGAACGCACGCACACGCTCGTAACTGCATAAACGCACGCACACACGCACGAACGCACGCACACGCTCACACCCACGCACCCACGCGCGCAAGTAAGCACACACACGCACGTACGAACGCGTACACGCACACGCGCACGTACGCACACACACACATGCACTCACACGTGCACGTGCGCACACACACGTGACGCTCGCACGCACGCACACACACGCATGCGCGCAAGTAAGCACACACCCACGCACGCACGCACACGCACCCACACACGCACGCACGCACACCCACGCGCGTACACGCACCCACGCACGCACGCGCACCCACGCGCGCAAGTAAGCACACACCCGCGCACGTACACGCACCCTCGCGCACCCACGCACGCACGCACGCACACCCACGCGCGTACGCGAGGTGATAACGAACGCACTTAAATCGTTAACAAGGAAAACAGCGCCAATCACAATTACCTTAACATAATACCATAATATTTATGAAATAATTTATTGCAATATTACCTGCGTAAAGAAAATTAGCATTATTATTAACAAGTTTGAAAATTAGAGTGCCTGAGGGGAGTCACAATGGCAGTGTACGTTAACTGTGTTATCCCGGAGAGAAGCAGCGAAATCTCTCGTCTCCTCGTTCCCAACAAAGGAAAAACTCGCAAGTTTGGAGAACTCCGTTTCGTTTAGTCTACAACCAAGTTCATAAGCGCAAAGCGAGACATAAGCAGCAAATTTAACATGATTTACATATCACTAGTACAGTAAAAACAAAATATGTGAAAACAAATGCCTTTTATGAAAATTAAACGTTTTGCAATGCAGTACGGATATGTAGTATACCGTAAAACCCGCGTATACGAACCTAGTGATGCACGCACGCATGCACTCACACACACTCACACACGCTCACACGCACACACACGCACACACGCGCACGCCCGCAAACACACACACACACACGCACGCACGCACGCGCACACAGACGAGCGCACGCGCGCACACACGCACCCACACGCTCACAC
>NW_014579513.1:12649-15820 GCF_000485595.1 Priapulus caudatus
ATAGATAGATAGATAGATAGATAGATAGATAGATAGATAGATAGATAGATAGATAGATAGATAGATAGATAGATAGATCCATGTCTAGAAGCCAATAGCTCTATCTTTCGCATAGATTGCTACTGGCTTCACATTCGCGTATTTTGCATAAAAGCCTCGCCCGCCCGCCTAGCCATATTTCGCATCAATAAACTATGTGCAGTCGGTCCGTACACCCCCAGGTACGTGCTTCCTATCAAACACACACGCGGTTAATATCACCTATTGTGTGTGTGTTAGCTCGCTCTAACTCGAACCCGAAGGAGTTGACTCGGCAAATATTTTCTTGCGGTTACAGTTATACTACTAGTTAGGCTTACACGGAATTGTGGTTAGCGTTAGAAGGAGGAGGAGACTCAGACTAGAGAGAAGTTAACAGCGACTGCTTTAGCTTGGGCTCTCAGAAGAAAGCAGCCGTGCTATATATCCATATAAATTGACTACGTCACGAATTTTCTATTGTAAAATTATTGTAAAATTTTTGTTGCCATTTTTTTACATTAAAAGTAAGAACTAACGGGACTAAACGTATCGTCAAATTCTTACCTGATAAGATTGTTTTTCAACTAGTTAAAAATCCTAAAAACCTGGACAATTTGATATTATGTTCCTGACATTAATTGCTTGCTATGGGCAATTATTATTTTTATTTTTACTATTTACGGTGACGTAATCACTCTAATTGCTTGCTATGGGCTATGTATGAGTCACGATTGTATGTTCACATCAAACAATATAGTAAAATAGGAAGTATAATGCAGCAATTTAACCATAAAAAGAACAGAATTACTTATATTTTGTGAAAAAGTACAATGTTTTTTTTAATTTTTACTATTTACGTTGACATAATCACTATAACCTCATATAGAACTGTTTTCGTTCATTATAACAAGTTGGTAACATAAACACGTATGCAAAAACAAGCAAATGTTGTATTCAAAATGAATTGGTTTCATCGGAAGAAATAAACTAAGAATAGTCGAGGAAAAATATTACTAAAATGAAAAGCATCTTGAGAAACAGCCGACAGACGAAATCCGGATCACGGAAACACCGGATTCGAATTTCCCGCGACCTACATCCGGTGTCTGTCACGTGATCGCCGTCACGTGGCATGCATCAGGCGAGACCGACCAATGGTAGCAGTCGCTGGTGGCGAAGACCAAAATACGGTTTATTTTATCCCGGAAACAATTTTCGTAAACAACCCAAAAAAATGGCAACGCATTTCGCTCGTTTTCAATGAGGGAGCGAGATCGGGCGCTCTACGCATACAATGTTTAGCAACCAGATACCAGGCAGCTCGCATTACATATACACCCATAAAATTTGTGATATCGTGTCCGCGCACAATAGAAATCAGAGCACTATACACATGACAATATCCATGATTTGCGGGTTTTTTTGATGGCGCTGCGAAATTTGCGTGAAAGCGCATACCCGAGTGTTCCCACACACGCGATCGCATGCCTGACGTATATTAATAAGCATAAATTCAACTTCAGATCGTAGAATATCAGGCATTGCGTCCATTACGTAAAATTTGCCAGCGATGGTTGCGAAATGTGCGATGGAAATGAGAGTAAAAATGATGTAGTTTTCATTCTAGCTTTTAGCGTGAAATTGCATTTCACGTATCTATTTACTGATTTATAGTGAGAGCGAGGCAGGGAGAGAGAGAGAGGGAGAGAGAGAGAGAGAGAGAGAGAGAGAGAGAGAGAGAGAGAGAGAGATTAATCCATCTAACCCACTCTAACCATCTAAGCCATCTAACCATCTAACCATCTAACCATCTAACCATCTAACCATCTAACCATCTTAAACCATCAAACCATCTCCGCCATCTAACCATCTCGCCATACTAACCATCTCGCCATCTCAGTCGACCAGCTAGAGGCGGCTGCTGCTGTTGATATCATCGCCCGCATCTCACGCATCCGTATCGTACAGGACGGGCGCATGAACGCTGCACGCTGACGCTGACCCCACAACATGACGCCGGAGTGTAATCAACCCGTAAACTCAGTTACGCCTACACTGACGCGTTGCCGCGAGCCGTCGACACCTCACCCTTTACCTGCGCAGGATCGTCGCCTCTGTAGGCGGTACGTGTCGGTGCCGGGTGCTAAGCGATCTTAATAGAAGCGGAGCGTTTAATCGCCATCGAGTGCGGCGCCGTTAACAATGCATACTGGCCGAGAAGCGGAGGAGATGAAGAGGGAGAGAGAAAGATGACGATAGAGACAGCAAAGAAGAAGAGAGACAGAGAAAATCAGAGCACGACTAGAGAGATGAAGCAGGGGAGAGAAAGAGAGACCGACGAGAGAGAAGAGGGAGAGAGAGCGGGGGTGGAGAGAGAGATAGAAAAAGAGGAATAGAAAAAGAGAGAGAGAATGAGAGATATGAGAGAGATAGAAATAGAGAGAGAGAGAAGGGGGGAGAGAGATAGAAAGAGAGAGAGAGAGAGAGAGAGAGGGAGAGAGAGGATAGAAGAGCAGAGAGAGAGAGAGAGAACGAGAGAGAGAGAGAGGGAGAGAGATAGAAAGAGATAGTCATGAGGAGTTTCAAACGGACACCGCAGAGACGGGCCTCCGTGTGATCACGGAGATTGTTCAACTGCGTACACGGAGCATGCTCCTTCAACTCTACACGGAAGACTTGTTCAACTCCTACACTTGAGATGTGGATCAACTCTACACGGAGATTGTTCAACCTCTAACACGGAGATTGTTTCAAACTCTACACGGAGATTGGTCAACTCTACACGGAGATGCTCAACTCGTACACGGAGATTGCTTCAACTCTACACGCGCAGATTGTGCCAAACTCTACACGCGAGATTGTTCAACTCTAACGGAGATGTTCAACTCTACACGAGATTGTTCAACTCTACATGGGAGATTGTTCAACTCTTACACGGGATTGTTAACTTCTACACGGGAGATTGTTCAACTCTACACGGAGATGTCACTCTACACGGAGATTGTTCAACTCTACACGCGAGATTGTGCAACTCTACAAAGATTGTCTCAACTCTACACGCGACATTGTTCAACTCTACACGGAGATCTGTTCAACTCTACAGCGGAGGATGTATCTCAACTCTACACAGAGACTTGTTTCAACTCTACA
>NW_014579513.1:15845-21334 GCF_000485595.1 Priapulus caudatus
CGATCGAGCTCGTAAATTGCATGCGGAAATGTCTTAGCTTCTCTATCCGCCCACTGCAGCACACCGCACGCACGCCCGACACGCACGCGCGCGCGAGAAGCACGCCACGCTGGACGCAGCACGCCAAGCAACACACGCCACACGGCGACAGCACAGAACGCACGCACACGCACGAAGCACACAGCACTTCAGCACGACGCACACGCAGCACGCACGCGCACGCACGCACGCGCACGCACGCACGACGACACACAACCACGCACGCACGGGCACGCACGCACACGCGCGCACGCAGGCCGCACAGCACGCACACGCACGCACGGCACGCACGCACGGAACCACACGCACGCACACAGCACGCACGCGACGCACGGCACGCCATGAACATTACACGCAGCGGGTTGGCTTCGTGAAAGGATCTCGGCGCTGGCCTGCACCGCTAATCGATTACTGGTTTATGCGAAAATCACGCTGCAGAAAAGATCGCGCCGATTTATCCTGGAACCGTATTACATTCCGCCAGAGGCTAACGCGGAAGCTTTTTCAGCTCGCGTCCGTGATTGATTGCTTATTACTCTAAACTGCTCCAGCTAGCCGACCGTCGGTCCATTACGAAGGTTATCCACGCCTGCTCGATCCGGCGTTATACTAAATTTGAAATTTGGCCGGCGCTTGACTTAGTTGTGTGCGTGTGTGTGTGTGTGTGTGTGTGTGTGTGTGTGTGTGATGTGTGACTGTGTGTGTGTGTGTGTATGTGATGTGTGTGTGGGGTGTGTGTGTGTTGTGTTTGCGAATACTGTGTGTGTGGCGCGCTATGTGTTGCTGTGTATGTGTGTGTGTGTGTGTGTGTGTGTTGGCGTGCGTGCGTGCGTGACGCCCGTGCGCGGTGTTGTAGCGATGTTGCCTGTGATTGTGTGTCGGTAAACTCATGGTGTCGCGTGTGCTTGCGCGGCGTGTGTGGTACGGTGCGTGCCGTGCGTCGTGTCGCGCTGTGGGAGGAGGATGGATGTGTGTGTACAACAGTCTACCACTTTGAAAGTTGATAGAATATGGCATTACATATTCGTGTCACAAATGTATAACTTGTGCGGTAAGTCTTGATGAAGTTATTAGTTCGTGATAGCAAACAGACAAAGATATAACGATTCTCTGAAATAGAGATGCGAATGTAATTGCTGAATGAAAAGGATGGACGTTAATAACATTGAACCGATATGAAAGCTTGAATGAAACCATGAATGCATCTTGTTGACCTAAGTGCGTTAAAGGTAAACATAATCTTCATCTTCGCCGAGCGCAATCTTTTACTCGGATTTCGCTCTTTACCTAACACGTTTCAAGCGCATATTAAAATAAACCATGTGCTTATCGCATCAAGTACACGAAAGAAACGAGAATACGCAAAAAAAGATGGCGACCTGCCAATAAATATTTTTTTATTTTTCTAGATTTCCGCAAATTCCTGTTTCTATTTCCGGCAAATGCGTTTGTAGTTTACAGCGGCGCTTCTCAGTCTGCAATTCGTTAACGTGATGTGTTTTATTGTAATTTAGTGTGACTTTCTGTAATAATGCTAGTCGAGCGGTCACCTTAACACTTGACAACCGCGCGGTGAGTGGAAAAGATGAGTTTTGCGAGATGAGATTGTTTGTGTTCCTCTTAGTATCTACAGTTTCTCTTTAGCGCTTTCCTTCTTTCCGACAGTTCCAGTCTGCGTGCAGGGCGGCGCCACAGTGGGGCGCAGGGGGGCGCGAGTCGCCCCCCTTCATTTGCAAAGAAACAGAGAAAAAAGAAGAAAGGAAAAAAAAGAAAAAAAGGAGGAAAAGAGAAGAAGAAAAGTCAAAGAAAACATCTTGAAATCGGTATTGCAAATGATGGGGGTGGCGTGGGCGCGTTCACCCCCACATCATTGCAAGAAATAGGTAAAAATGAAAAGTTCTTGAAGTTAATAGGGACGCCAAAATATGGGAGTGATGTCTACAGCTGGACCACTTTCATCGAAATAATCGAATAAGTGTCGAATATTCAATCCGATCTTATATAAACTCTGGTTGCTTATATTTAGTATCGGCATGTCAAGGTGTTGACTCCTTGGGGAGTCCCAATTGGGACATCATTATGTCCGATGATGCTGTTCCCGGCGGAGGTAGGCCACACTGGAGGGCGTGTTTAAAAACTTAATTAGTATTACTTGTGTGTCAGATGACCTTTAATAATACTCTACTGCTGATCTTATTTTTACCTCGCCACCAGGAGTGGGAGGCGAAGCTAAGGCTTATGTTGATCGTGGCTTTGGTTCGTGGTACACGTGCGTTGGTTGTGTGGGTTGTGTTGTGTGTTGTTGTTTTTGTGTGGTTGGTGTGATGTGTAGTTGTGTGTTGGTGTGTGTAGTGTTGTGTGTGTGTGCTGTGTGTGGTGTGGATGGTGTGTGTGTGTGTGTGTGTGGGTGATGCTGTGTGGCCGGCTGGTGTGTGTGTGTGGGTGTGTGTGTGTGTGTGGGTGTGTTGTGTGTTGTGTGTGTGGTGTGTGTTGTGATGTGTCGTGTGTGTGTGTGTGTAATGGTGTGTGTGTGTTTGTGTGTGTGTGTGTGTGTGTGTGTGTGTGTGTGTGTGTGTGTGTGTGGTGTGTGCTTGTGGCGGAGATTGTTCAACTCTACACGGAGATTGTTCAACTCTACACGGAGATTGTTCAACTCTACACGGAGATTGTTCAACTCTACACGGACATTGTTTAACTCTACACGGACATTGTTCAATTCTACACGGAGCGGAGATTGTTCAACTCTACACGGAGATTGTTCAACTCTACACGGAGATTGTTCAACTCTACACGGAGATTGTTCAACTCTACACGGACATTGTTTAACTCTACACGGACATTGTTCAACTCTACACGGAGATTGTTCAACTCTACACGGACATTGTTCAACTCTACACGGAGATTCATCAACTATACACTAAGATTGTTCAACTCTACACGGACATTGTTCAACTCTACACGGAGATTGTTCAATTCTACACGGAGATGGGGAGCAAGCGATATATGACCATGTAGAGATGACGTCGATATTCACTCGCCATCGTTGAGCAAAACCCCAGTAAACATCAAGATTCAAGCAACGCTCACGGAGAAGAATTTTTAATAACTTTTAACTTTCTCCGCGTACATGCAAAGCGGCAGGCGGGCGTTCTTTGAAGTTTGCTGCAGCGGTGTTGTGTGCCATCAAGCAGCAATATATATGTATAATGCGTCACATGAATATTGCTTGTATTGAGGTGCCGCGAGTAAAGGGCCTTTACACAGGGGGTTATCACAGAAAGATCGTACAACACACGCATGATGCTGCTCCCTATTGCTTTCCAGGGACGTGCTAATGCTATGGGTATCGTTCAAACGAGATTGAATGAGTTCTGGGGGGCTTATGGGTGAGGATTCGTGAAATGGCAACCCTTTGTACGCCATTGCATTAGACTTTACTTTTTAACATTTATGACTAGGTTCTAAAACCCTCTATCTGCAAATTTGGGGATAAAGATACAGACTTGTTCCCATGGAAATGTACTCGACGGTTGACGTGATGCTATGAGTTGATGAGCCTCAAACTGTAAACAACTCTTCAAATTAATAAATACGCATTTGCTCTTTGGTTTTTTTTCCCTATGCGTTACTAGCTTTTTTCCGACGTTTGTCTTAGGTTTACAATGGTTGGACGTGGCGCCATCTGTGGCGAAATTATTCATAAACAGGGCATGGCCGATAGCTATTAACTAGCGCTATACCTTTGCAATAAATCTCAGGAAACTCGGTTTTAATTAAAAGGTAAAAGAGATCAGTCTACACACGTTCCCTGCATGTGATAAAACAACGTGACATAAACTTGAGGTAGTGAGCACGTTCTTGAGTAGTTTGATGTGAAAATCATTATTCAAGGCCGTAGGCTTTGATGGGCTGCCTTACACTTTAGGAGAAAATCAGAATTTAACCCTGCAAATCTGTAATAAATTATCAAACAAATTTATTCCTTCGGCTTGATATACTATCCCCCAAATGTACATCTAGTAACTTATACAAACAGTGAAAAAATATCCTGGGATTACTTGGTGAGGTGACGAAATAGTTACAGACCTAGGAAGTTGCTGGAGCCTGCTTTTATGTCCAAAAACTCATCTTTCGATTCAAACACGAGACATAAAACTTCAGCGATAGAACGCTGATAAACACGTCTGCACATTGCACGGTGCTGCTACCGTGTGAGCGAATCGGACGCTAACGGCGCCAAGACTCTAGCGTAGTTCAAAATTTAGATTCACAGTCGTACACACGATGACGACACTTGCTTGTCGCTGTGAATGTCATCTCTCCGAATAAAGAGGGTATTGCCTAAAGCATTTCACGTCGGCAGACTATCTCATCTCGTCGCGTGGGTGGTGCCCTCTGGTAGGACTTTTACCACTGGTATTAGACATTCAATTTACCTCAACGAATTTTCTCGTGTCTGCGTTTTTCCCACACTTGTTTTTTCAATTTTTATCCAATCTCTGCGCTACAGTATTACCTCAGACTTTGTGTCTCTTTGTTACATAATTAAGGTACATATAGGTTATATCAAGAGCTAATAATACCTTATAAGGTATTATTAGCTCTTGGTTATATGTATAATGTATATATATATATATATATATATTTATTTATTTATTTATTTATTTATTGATTGATTGATTTTTGAATTTAGATCAATTTTGTGCACAAACATTAGCAGGACAACATTAGCACCGTTCAGCGGAATTATTTATGCAGAGAAACACGGTAAAATAATGTACTAATAATAGCATTCTATAATTTACAGTTTAATAGACAACGAATAAATATTTATACAAATATAAAGAGGGAAAATAAGCAAAGACCACTCCATTAATTAATATATAAATTGTGCTGTTATAAATATACATTTTTGAAACAATATAAAGTGCATAAATGCGCTTAAATATCTAACAAGATGGTCGATATACATAATTAATCACAGATCCTAAGTACTCGTTTATATTTTAAGGCAAGTGCTCCGCAGACCAAAACCAAAACCTATGCACGCGAGCAAAACAAGACACGTAACAGACTGAAGTTCCACATGGACGCGTACTCACATGCGCTCACATGTGTGCACCCTAGCATATGCGCACGCGCACGCACACAAACACACGCACGTAACACACACACATGCACACACGCACGCACGCACGCTCACACACACGCACGTACACACACACTCGCACGCACGTACGCACGCTCACACACACGCACACGTACGGGCACGCGCACACACACATACAAACGCCACACACACGCACACACACGCACGCACGCACGCACGCACGCACGTACGCACGCACGCAGGCGCGCAGACACGAGCACACACATACACACACACACACACACACACACACACACACACACACACACACACACACACACACACACACACACACACACAC
>NW_014579513.1:22440-23115 GCF_000485595.1 Priapulus caudatus
CTCTCTCTCTCTTCCTATCTCTCGCTCTTTCTCCCCCTTCTCTCTCTCTCTCTCTCTCTCTCTCTCTCTCTCTCTCTCTCTTCCTATCTCTCGCTCTTTCTCCCCCTTCTCTCTCGCTCTCTCTCTCTACAATTCGCTAAGTACTCTCCCCAACATTCAGCTTCCCCTGCGCCCCCCTTCTCCCTAACTAGACGCCTCCGCTCCCCGCCCCTCACTCACGGGCACACCCGCTAGGGATGCAGTGGAGACGTCCGTTTCTACTCACCATTTTCTATCTCTATAATTACGACCAACTGCTATTAATGCGTCGCATCCCAATTGTACTGCCGCACACGCAGACACTGAAGCCTACTTAAGCATTGAAGCTGCATTCCCTCTCCCTCCCACTTCCCCTCCCCCTCCCGCTAGCATCCTTATCCCTCCCCCTCCCTCCTCCCCCGCGCTTAATCCGTCTAATCACATCCTTACACTCCTAATACTTACCTCTCCTACTCAATTACCGTACATCGCCTTGGCCGTACAGCAGTCTCTCTCTCTACAATTCGCTAAGTACTCTCCCCAACATTCAGCTTCCCCTGCGCCCCCCTTCTCCCTAACTAGACGCCTCCGCTCCCCGCCCCCTCACTCACGGGCACACCCGCTAGGGATGCAGTGGAGACGTCCGTTTCTACTCAC
>NW_014579513.1:27022-28732 GCF_000485595.1 Priapulus caudatus
ATATATATATATATATATAGCCAATATTGCCCGTGGGACATTCAATGTTGCCCGTTGAGCGGTGCTGCTAGCTAGAATAAACATTGTTCTGCTACAAATTACCGCTACGATATAGGAGTAAAAAGAACTCTTTCTCTACATATTTATCTCGCTCTCATTCTCGCACTTCCCCCCCCCTTCTCTCTCTCTCTCTCTCTCTCTTCTCTCTCTCTCTCTCTCTCTCTCTCTCTCTCTCTTTCTCGTTCGCCTGTTTTTTTTCACGCATCACCGCACACACACCATGCATGCATGCTTCTACAGGCATCGTAGCGAACGCGGAACACATAGTAACAGCAGCAGCGGCGGTAACAGCAGCCGCCAGCAGCAACAGCAACAGCAACAGCGCAGCAGCAACAACTACAACAACAAGCATTCAGCAGCAAAGACAGCAGCCAGCAGCAGCAGCCCAACAGCCAGCAGTAGCGACAGCACCAGCCAGCACGCAGCTATAGAAGCAGCAAGACAGCAGCAGCAGCAGCAGTAACGAAGGCAGCAAGCAGCAGCTAACAGTAGCAGCAGCAGCAGCAGCAGTAACAGCAGCAGCAGCAGCAGTAGCAGCAGCAGCAGCAGTAGCAGCAGTAACAGTAGCAGCAGCAGCAGCAGCAGCAGTAACAGCTACATACGTGTGTACAACCCTGTAGGTGCGTCATCGTGCAGAAATCAATCGTCTCCTGTACGTCCGCACGCCCGCACGCCTAGCTCCCCCGCTACCCCTTATACTGACACTCTAACTCCGGCCGCCGCCGCAGCGCGCGCCACACGTCAGCCGCAGTCATCGGCGCAGACGGACGAGCGGATAGAAGCCCAACAGATGGCTGCTCGTCTCTCTCCTCATCCTCGCACCTGCCTGGGAGCACACGGTGGCGGTGACGCGGACGGCGGACGCTGACGATGGCGGCAGGATCTGATCGAATCCCCGGACACGTACGTACGTGCGTCGTCGTCGTCGTCGTCGTCGGCAGCTGCTGTGGGATCGTGTCGGCGCCGACAGTGCAGCCATTAATGCGTGAGGCTGTTAGATGAATGAGATAGAGAGGCCGCATCATCATAGCAGTGATCTCACTCATTCATTCAGTCGCCGAGAGAGAAGGTGAGACAGCGAGAGAGATATACGAGGGATAGTGACAGATACACAATAGACAGACAGCGAGAGATATACGAAAAACAGTAAGAGATACACAAAAGACAGCGAGAGACCACCGTGAGAGACAGTGAGAGACCGCTAGAGATACGAGGAGACAGCGAAAGACCGCTAGAGATACGAGGAGACAGTGAGAAACCGCTAGAGATACGAGGAGACAGAGCGAGAGAGACAGAGGCAGCGAGAGAGATACAAGAGATAGTGCAAGCTTAGAAGGGCACCGTGAAAGACAGCGAGAGACAGCTCGAGTTACAACAGATAGCTCGAGATACAACAGATAGCTCGAGATACAAGAGATAGCTCGAGATACGAGAGGCAACGAGAGATACAAGAGACAGCGAGAGACAGCGAGAGACAGCGAGCGAGATATATACGTGTTACCCGACTAACGCAGACTAACTAGGCAGACGCCTAAAGCAACATCTCTAACATCAGGTAAGCCCATGGCAGCGGCGGCAGCAGCGGCAGCAGCAGCGGCAGCAGCAGCGGCAGCAGCAGCGGCAGCAGCAGCGGCAGCAGCAGCGGCAGCA
>NW_014579513.1:29611-31323 GCF_000485595.1 Priapulus caudatus
CAGACAGACAGACAGACAGACAGACAGACAGACAGACAGACAGATAGATAGACAGACAGACAGACAGACATATAGACAGACAGACAGAGAGTGTGTGACAGTATATAGCCGCCCCAGATGGTAAATCGTCGTCTTTAGATGTGAACAAGCCATCATTAACGACGACAACTATTTACAACAAGAACACCTCCTCAAATATCCTCCCTTGCAACAGGGAAATACCCCTCCTCCTATCATCACAGTCAAATAACGCGCAGTTAGCATCCTTTGATAAATAAAATGACCGCCATTCTCAGTTTCGGAATATCGCATTCCACGAGCACGCATGTACAATCAAATCGTCACTCGTCTGAAAAAAACACCACACGACGCAGTTTGATTCACGGCACACCACACCCTTACGATGTTGTAGTGTGCACAAGAGCTACTAATCTCTACATGCTAGCAGTATGTAACTACGTGTATACTAATATATATAACTATATGTATATTAACATATGTAACTACGTGTATAATAACATATATAACTATATGTATACTAACATATATAACTATATGTATATTAACATATATAACTATATGTATATTAACATATATAACTATATGTATGCTAACATATATAACTATATGTATATTAACATATGTAACTATATATATATACTAACATATATAACTATATATATACTAACATATATAACTATATGTATATTAACATATATAACTATATGTATACTAACATATATAACTATATATATACTAACATATATAACTATATGTATACTAACATATATAACTATATGTAATATTAACGATATAATAACTATATACTATACTCACAAGGCATCATAATAAACACGATCACAAGTACTACCCTAGACATAGTAAACACATCATAATCAGCTAATACCTAACATACTACTGACTATATGTATATAACTAACATATATTAACTATATGGTATTATAAATATGTAACTATATATATATACTAACGATATATAACTATATATATGACTTAAGCATATATAAGCTATATGTATGAGCTAACACAGTATCACACACTACATTAGTGTATACAACATTAACAAGTGTAACTAATATATATGCTAACATATATAACTATATGTATATCACGCACATTAACATCATATAACTATTATATCTAACATATATAACTATATAATATACTAACATATTATAACTATATATTTTTGTATATACTAACATATATAACTATATATATACTAACATATATAACTATATATATACTAACATACATAACTATATGTATACTAACATAAATAACTATATGTTCGTATATTGAGATCATTATTAAGAACCCGAGCGAGTGACTTAGTAAAGACGAGAGGTGGCGCATATGCTTCGGCAATGTTCGTTAAATAGCCGGTTGTATTCGGGCGGCGATGCGTACGTAAGCGTATTACATCGTGTATAGCGCTGATCATGCATCAGCTGCCATGCTGATGAGGTTACGCCGAGCGTCGGGAAGCTGGGAGCTCTTCCCCCGTTATCCGCATCTTCTACATGCATCACGCGGGGAGCATCCCTGTAGGGCTTCATGAGATGTGCGAGTGTAGGAGCGAGCGTTAAGCCTGTACATAGTTAGTACATATAGGGGCGTCCGTCCGTCCGTCCGTCCGTCCGTCCGTCCGTCCGTCCGTCCGTCCGTCCGTCCGTCCGTCCGTCCGTCCG
>NW_014579514.1:0-626 GCF_000485595.1 Priapulus caudatus
TCCCCCTCCTCCTCCTCCTCATCCTCTTCGCTCTACTCTACAACCTTGTTAAATTATCGCAGATCGAAGCATCGATCACCGCAGCGAACCACCTGCCTGCGTGTTTACCTCTCCTCCTCTTCCCTCTTCCTCCTCCTTCTCCCCCTCCTCCTCCTCCTCATCCTCTTCGCTCTACTCTACAACCTTGTTAAATTATCGCAGATCGAAGCATCGATCACCGCAGTGAACCACCTGCATGCGTATTTACCTCTCTTCACATTTCTTCATCCTCCTCCTCCTTCCCTTCCTCCCCCTTCTCCTCCTCATCCTCATCATCTTCGCTCTACTCTACAACCTTGTTGAATCGTCGCAGATAGAAGCATCGATCACCGCAGCGAACCACCTGCCTGCGTGTTTACCTCTCCTCCTCTTCCCTCTTCCTCCTCCTCCTCATCCTCTTCGCTCTACTCTACAACCTTGTTGAATCGTCGCAGATAGAAGCAGCATCGATCACTACACTGCCACCTGCCTGCGTATTTACCTCTCTTCACATTTCTTCATCCTCCTCCTCCTTCCCTTCCTCCCCCTTCTCCTCCTCATCCTCATCCTCTTCGCTCTACTCTACAACCTTGTTGAATCGTCGCAGA
>NW_014579514.1:777-6464 GCF_000485595.1 Priapulus caudatus
CGTGCATCCAATCATGCAATACCGTGCAATACTATTACTATTGAGCCGAGTATATAATATCAGCAAAGTAAACACAGTTAGCACGCAGACGTATAACCAGCTATGCTGCAACCACGTATGTAGTGGCGCCCTCTGTTGTAGGTTGTGAGGCGTCTGTGCCAAATGCTGCCCAGCGGTCACCAGGTCAAGCGAGAGGTTGACCGCATATTGGACCGGTGTGCGTCGACGATGACACCGATGCACTACCACATCCGGGAAATAATCTACGTCACTTATAACAAGGTATGCATGTCGACGCGCGTGCGTGAATGCGTGCGTGCGTGCGTGCGTACATGTGCGCGTGCGTACATGTATGCGTGTGCGTGCGTACATGCGTGCGTGCATGTGCATGCGTACATGCGTGCGTGCATGAGTGCGCGTGCGTACATGTGTGCGTGCATGCGCGTGCATGAGTGTGCGTGCGTACATGCGTGAGTGCATGAGTGCGCGTCCGTACATGCGATTATCTATTTAATTACCTTCGCATACACTTAGCGAGCGAACATCTCTAAACCCCCACATAACCCTCCCTCCGGTTCATCTCATGATCCTTCTGTAAGGAGTAAGGACACTACATCTCATTTCTCATGCTTGCTTGATGACTCTCGCTCTCGTCTCTCGTCTGCTTCCCGAGTTACAGACGAGAAGCACAAAGAACCGGATCGCTCGCACGAACCTGCGGCGCCGCGCCATACAGTACCTAGAACGTTACATCTTCCTCATCCTCTTCAACGCTTACCTGCACGTAGAGAAAGCCACCAAGTGGCATCGCAGCTTCTCGCATTGGATGGCGGAGGTGAGAGCGCGAGATACATGTAGTAGCATGCTGTGTGTGTGTGAGGGTGAGGGTGAGAGAGAGAGAGAGATAGAGTGAGACAGAGTGAGACAGAGAGAGAGAGACAGAGAGAGAGAGAGAAAGAAAGAGACAGAGAGAGAGGGAGAGGAGAGAGATAGTGAGACAGAGTGAGACAAAGAGAGAGAGACAGAGAGAGAGAGAAAGAGAGAGACAGAGAGAGAGCCCTGGAGAGAGGAAGGAGGAGGAGGGAGAGAGAGAGAGAGAGAGAGAAAGAAGTGAGAGAGAGAGAGAGAGAGAGAGAGAAGAAGTGAGAGAGAGAGAGAGATGCAGAGAGAGAAGAGAGAGATGACGCGGACGCGCGCGCACACACACGCCTCTCTACTGCTCCTCCTCCCCGCCCGCACCTCTCTACTGCTCCTCCTCCCCGCCCGCACCTCTCTACTGCTCCTCCTCCCCGCCCGCACCTCTCTACTGCTCCTCCTCCCCGCCCGCACCTCTCTACTGCTCCTCCTCCCCGCCCGCACCTCTCGCGCTACCTCTCCGCGCACTCCCCTCATTCCCCCGCCACCTCCTCCAATGCCCACACATTGCGGATACATTTACATATACATATAGGCGCTGATAAATATCAATCTGTCCGAAAACAGGAAAAATTAATGATGTTTACATCTTCCTAAATCCCCAGCGTCTCGAATCGAATAGTGGAATAGCAGAATGAGGAAACACACGAACGCACTCACGCACGCACGCACGCACACACATGCACATCCACGCACACACAAGCACGCGCGCACGCACGCACGCCATCGCCTTCTCACTCTCTCTCTCTCTCGCTCCCTTCTTCCCCTCCCATCTCTATCTCTCTCTCGCTCTCTCTAGTATCTCGCTCTCTCTCTCTCTCTCTCTCTCCCATCTCCCACTCTCTCTCGCTCCCTCATTCCCCCTCCAGTCTCTCCCCCCTTCTTCTCACTCTGTCTCTGTCTCTATCTCGCTGTCTCGTGTCTCTGTTCTCGTCTGCTGTCTCTGCTCCTCGTGTCTCGTCTGTCTCTTCTTGTCGTCTCTGGTCTCTCTGTCTTCTGTCTCTCTGTCTCTCTCTCTCTCTCATCTTCTCTCGTCTCTTCTCTCTCTCTGCTCTCTGTTCTGTCTCTGTCGTGCTGTCCTCTCGTCTTCTTCTCCTCTCTCGTCATCTCTCGTCTCTCTCTCGTCGTCTCTCCTCTCTCCTCGTCTCGCTCCTCGTCTCTCTCTCTCTCTCTCTCTCTCTCTCGTTCTCTTCCTCTCCTCATCTCTCTCTCTCTCGTCTCTCTCTTCAGCCGATGTACAAATAAGGCGCATCTCTTGCATGGCGGCACGCAATTTACCTAATTGCAAACAACTCTCTCCGTTGCCGTGCGGACCCGCCAGTGTGCTGCGTGCGTGCGTGCGTGGCGGTGCCGTGCGGTGCGTGCGGTTGCGTGCGTGAGCGGGTGGAGTGTCTGCGTGTGTGAAGCTCGCTTAGCAACCGCGAGAGACAAGATTGGTTACTCAAGTAGTTAATTTAGAAACATGCACTGAGCACGGCACAGCCCCTCCCTCCCCCCCATCGCTCCTCCGCTCCCCCTACCACCGTCCTCTTCTAATCCTCCTCCTCTTCCTCACTCCACCACCATCACATTCATGTACCACTCTTCCGGGTTCCTGTTTTTTTCATAACTCAGCCACCTGCTGCTATTTCCGCTCCTAATGCTCCTGGTTATCTCTTCCCTGCCCCCACTCCTCCGCTCCCCCCTACCGCCACTCCTCCTCCTCCCCCCGCTCCTCCTTTCTCTTCCCTCCCACCCCATCATAATACTATCATTTCACCCTCTTCCTGTTGCCTGGCTTTTTTTCATACTCACCCCTGCTGCTATTCGTCCGTAATAACGGCTCTGTTATCTCATTTCCCTCCCCAGTTCCTCCCCTTCCCCCTACCACCTCCATTCCTCCTCCTCCTCCTTCCTCCTCCTCTTCTCCTCCCACCCAACACCATCATATGTATCATTCAACCCATCCTTTTCCTGCTTTTTCATTAACCCCACCTGCTGCTCTCCGGCCGCTCCTACTGCTCCCCGTTACTTTCTTCTTTTTTCCCCATCTCCCACTCCTCCGTCACTCCCTAGCGCACCCTCCTCCTCCGCCTCTTCCCTCGCTCTCCTCTCTCTCCTCCACCCACCATCCATATTTCATTTCACCCTCTTTCCTGCTTTTTTCACATAACTCCACACCTGCTGCTAACCGGCTCCGTACTGCCTCTGTTACTTCTTCTTTCCACCGCCCTAAGTGTTCTTTCCCCCTCCTCCTCCTCCCTACACCTCCTCCTCCTCACTCCTCCTCCTCTCTCCTCCTCCTTCCTCCCTCCAGCACCGATCATATTCATGTTCATCCCCTCATGTTTTTTTTTCTATACTCACGCTGCTGCTATCCCGCTCCTACTGCTTCTGTTACTTCTTTCCTTCCCTCTGTCCGCTCCTCGCTCCCTCCTCCTCTCACTCCCCCCCTCCTCCTCCCCCTCTCCTGCTATTCACCGCTCTGGCTACTGTTGCTACGCCGCCGTCCGCGGGGCATTTTAATCTCGTTGACCATGCGCAAGAGGGAGCGACGAACGCGCAACGTATGTATTGCCACAGATCATCACCGGCTAGCGGGCACGATATCTTTTCATCCCCGGCGGTCGCTACTCAGCGCTGCAGCGAAGCGTATCCGATTAAACTTAATTTCTGACACACAGCAGCTAGTAAGTAAGCAGCAGCATGTACTAGCTTAGTAGCAGTAGCAGACAGTACAATAGCAGCAGCATAGTAGCTCTAAGTACTTATAGCCCCGCGTACAGTCCGCAGGGCTATAGGACAGTTACACAATTCTAGTAGAATGCTAGGGCGACTAACCGGCTGACTGCGCTGCGCAGCGCGCCAAATTGGCCGTTTGAAGTTCGCGAATCGAATGTTCGTTCACCACAGAAATACCGCAAGCAAGACCATTTTAACGATAGTTAGCTTCGGTTAAATTTTAAGTTGCGAATATAACTTAAGACTATTCACTTCGGGAAGGCGGCATTAAGTTGCCTATCACAACTGTTTTATAGCCGCAAGACCCCGTTATAAGTGGTCCCGGCATCCGTAATAAAGATCCTTATAGGGCCTGCGGCAACTGCCACGCGGCTATGAGTACTAGATGCGACAGTAGTTAAGAGCGACAGGCAGTAGCAGGCAGCAGCAGCTATGCAGTACAGCAGTAGCAACAGGAGTACAGCAGCGCAGCAGCCAGCAGCACAGCACAGCAACAACGACAGATCACGGAACAACAACTAACAACACACTCGAACAGACAACAACGAACAAACAAACAACAACAACACCGACAACAACCAACAACGGAACAGGATAAACGAATTATTAGCAATGCAACGGACGCGCGCTCTCGACGCACGCAGCGCACGAGCACGCACGCACGAGTCACGCACGCACGGCACGCACGCATGCGCACGTCACGGCCACGGCCCGGCACACCACACACACACACAATCAACACACACATCTACGAACACACATCCATACACACAAGTGGAACGCACGCACGAACGGCAACGCACGCACGGCCGCACGCGACCCCGCACGACGCACGCAACGCACCCACACACGCACCCGATCTAGAGCCTCGCATATATCAGCACATCGCGAGGACATCAGGCTCGCGTAGAGCGGTGACTGCACGCGGGGGACACCTCCCCCCCTCCCCGCTGCCTCCCCGCCGCTACACTCCACTAGCGATGCTCATCCCGTAACCACGCGGCCCACGCTCCGTAGCGACGGAGGCTGCGTCGCCGCGGTAACCACTGCCGAGCGGGACTGTGCGTGTGTGTCACATTCTGACACATTCCGATCGAGACGGTGTGAGGCAGTGTCACATTCTGACACATGCCGATCGGGATTCTGTGTGTCACATTATGACTGTGTGTGGGACGTATGCTCCTCGCCTGAACAGAGAGGTGCACATATATACTGACGCACGCACGCAAGCATGGCGACACAGGAGCACACACACGTACGCAGGTACTTACGCGCGCACGCACGCACTCACGCACGCACGCACACTGGCTACAGTATCAGTTCGTATTGATTGCACGCCCGCCGATTCGATCTGTCCGCACGCCCGCACGCACGCACGCACATGCACGCACACACACACGCACGCACGCGCACGCGCACGCACACGCACGCACGCACGCACGCACGCACGCACGCACGCACGCACGCACGCATACTCATTACCCTAAAGTTTTGCCTCAAGCCCGGTCGCCTGGACGGAAAGAGCGACCTCCACGCCCTCAGCTCTACCCGCCCCTCGCGACGACAGCCGACGACGCTATCCGCTTCTAACTTCATCGCAGCTTAATGGCATCGAATAAGAACCCGGCCGAATCTCCATAATATACAGGCGGGGCAGTGCAGGCCGGGACAGAAGGAAGGGAGAAGGGGAGAGGGGGAGAGACACACACAGAGAGCACAGTGAATGAGCGGAGACTGTCGAGTCGAGTCAGACCTTCACTTAAACTAGAGAAGCTGCGGATAGCAGCTGCAGGCGGTGCTGGTCGCATGCGAGATGAATATGTAAGAGCGGCAGGCGTAGGAAGGAAGCTGAGAGCCAAGAGAGACAGAGAGAGAGGAGGGGGGATGGGGGAGCTAGGACGCCGAGTCAATGGAAAGCGGCGACCCTGAGATTCACAGCTAAATGTGGAGAGAGAGAGAGAGAGAGAGGAGGAGAGAGAGAGAGAGAGAGAGAGAGAGAGAGAGAGAGAGAGAGAGAGAGAGAGAGAGAGAGAGAGAGAGAGAGAGAGAGA
>NW_014579514.1:7610-8170 GCF_000485595.1 Priapulus caudatus
ACGCACGCACGCACGCACGCACGCACGCGCGCGCACGCACGCACGCACGCACACACACACACATACACACACGCGCGCACGCGCACGCACGCACGCACGCACACACACACACACACACACACACACGGCGCCCGGACAGAATTTGCAGCGTTATTTGCGCACAGAATGCCTCCGTCGTCCATCTCTCACGCTTTACGAGCGAAAGCTACGGCTACGGCTACGGCGGAGGCGGCGGCGTCCGTGGCAATGGCGGCGTCCGGCTGAAGCGGCGGAGGCGGCGGCGTCCGTGGCAATAGCGGCGGCCGGCTGAAGCGGACACGCGCCAACAAAATGTCAATAGCATTAGTTGGTGTGCGTGCGCGCGTGCGTGCGCGGGTAGAGCGGCGACAATGATGATCGATAGCGGTCCACCCAGCCGCTACACAGGGAGAGAGGAGAGAGAGATAGACAGGAGAAAATGAAAGAAAGAGAGGAAGAGAGAGAGAGAAAGGGAGAACGAGACAGACAAAGAAAGAAAGAGAGAGAGAGAGAGAGAGGAGGGGAGGGGAGGAGGAGAGAAG
>NW_014579514.1:9050-10443 GCF_000485595.1 Priapulus caudatus
ACGCACACACACATACACCCGTTCCCTCCTACATCTCCCATCCTTTCGCCTGCCCTCCTCCTCCTCCCTCCGCCTGCATCTCCTACTCCTTCCGTTTGCCCTCCTCCTCCCCCGATCCCTCCTACATCTCCCCCTCACTCCGCCTTCCCTCCTCCCGCTCATTCCGCCTGCCCTCCTCCCCCTCCCTCCGCCTGCCCTCCTCCCCCTCCCTCCGCCTGCCCTCCTCCCCCTCCCTCCGCCTGCCCTCCTCTCCCTCACTCCGCCTGCCCTCCTCCCCCGCAGCGTCAGGCTGGTGGCAGCGCTGGCCGTGTGTGACAGACACTGTGACAACAACGAGGTTACGATTAGCGCTGTTTGCAGAGAGACGCGCGAGCAAACAGAAGCTGTCGGCTTACCGGCGAAAGATCTAGAGAGAGAGAGAGGGAGAGAGAGAGAGGAGGAGGGAGGNGAGAGAGAGAGAGAGAGAGAGAGAGAGAGAGAGAGAGAGACGCTAACAGCAACCACAAGACGACACGACGGTGACGACAACGTCGAGGCGCGCACATTACCGATGCTCTCTTGTTTGTTTTTTCCAGCGCCACCGCGCGGCCTGCCAGCTCGCGTACTCGCGTAATTAACGGCTCTATCCATGTGATAAACAGAAATCTGTCTCTCTCCATGAATTTACAAATCATTGTGCAGTTACCATGGTTACTGTCCGCGCTGGCTCGGCCGCAAACTGTCCTAAGCCGTGACACATCAAACATTTAGCTTTGAGCGAAAGCGAGATTTCGAAAGAGGGAGGGGGAGGGGGAGAGCGATACAGAACGAAGCAGAAAGAGGGTGAAAAAGAAGGCCAGAGCGAGAGTGGAATCATGAAAGGGCGACCAAGCAAGCGAGCGAGCGAGAGGGAGAGGGAGAGAGAGAGAGAGGGAGAGAGAGAGAGAGAGAGATAGAGTGAGAGAAAGGTAGAGCAAGAGAAAGAAAGAGTGAGAGAGAGGGGGGGGGAGAGGAGAGAGAAAGAAACTCACTCCTCCCGCACCCCCCCCCCTTCCTCCTCGCATATGAGATAGTATATACGAGACAGAACCAACGTATGAGACAGATACTCAACTAGAGAGATACCCGATGAGACAGACAGACACACAGCCACACAAGTGACAGACGCGAGTGATCCCTGCCGACCACTAGCGAGTAGATCTCACGCGCGTGGAGATTTAGTAAATAGTTAACACGCTCAGCTGCTGCAGCGAAGAGTCAGCCACCGCTGTCACACGTTAAACTTGTTGCCGCGTAGACGCACACACTCAATCAGCCAGGGTGAGCTAACAGGGTGAGCAGACGACGGGGTAGCAATAGCAGCAGCAGCAGCAGCAGTAGCAGTAAGAGCAGCAGCAGCAGCAGCAGTAGCAGT
>NW_014579514.1:12735-17912 GCF_000485595.1 Priapulus caudatus
GAGAGAGAGAGAGAGAGAGAGAGAGAGAGAGAGAGAGAGAGAGAGAGAGAGAGAGAGAGAGAGAGAGAGGAGAAAAGAGGCAGAAAAGAGGAAGAAATAGCGCGCGAGAGACAGAAAGAGAATAAAAAAATTGCTGCAAGTGAACAGTACACTGATGACCGAACGAATTTCAACGACTGATCACGAATTAATGAATCTGTCCTAATTAGGGGTGCACCGGAACTAACCCCCCCGGATCCCCATTTTTCAAATTTCCAGTTCCGGCCGGAACCCTTCAGGAACAGTCGACCGGAACTGGAACTTTTTCCTAATTTCATATCTGCTACAAGCGTCATCAAGATCAAAAGATCAGTCACTGAATGTAGTTAAGCGTCAATAGAGTCAACTTGCTGACAATATACTATATAGTGTTAACAACTTCACACTATTCTGCCCAGAAAACGTTTGCCACTTGAACATCGACTAACTGAACTAAACCTAACTGATGTTAGGTGATTCACGAGATTTTCTTTTAAAATAAAATACTCTTAGAGCCACAGGAATGGCATCTGTTTGTTAGTTGAAAATAATCAACTAAAACCAGGGATACTGCAACATGCAGGTTTTGCCACACAATTCGCTCGCGAATAAGATGCCAGAATTATGCACTGTAAGTGTAAGCAGATGATTCCTAACAACCATCCTGTAATTAGAACTTTGTAGAATTGAGAACAATGAGAACAATGTAGAATGTGAACATGTACTCTACATGTTCACATTCTACATTGTTCTCATTGATTGTAGACAATGAGAACATGTATATAATGAGAACATGATACACGAGAACATGAGAACATGAGACATAATGAGAACATGTAGAACAATGAGCATTGTCCTACTCGCCTGAGTGGTGTGCCTGCTAATAATATTTCGTTCAGGCCGAGTGAATTTGCGCAATTCTAGGCCAATTAAAACTGTCAGGGATATTCCCAGCTTAAAGGGATCGTTTACTCTAGGTTCTAGGGTTATTTTCAGTTAATTTAGGTTAAAATTACGCTACATAAAAAGTTTCATGGTTCAATCACCATTAGAAATATTATTAAAAAATGTTTTAAAACTAACGACTACAGTTTGATTACAACGACGGTGGCGCCACTCAAAGCGCACAATCTGATATTAAGTTGCGCAAAACCACTTTCCGGCCAAGGGCTACAGACCGAGGGTGTTTCTTATTTATTCATTTAAAAGCAAAAAGATTGTAATATCTTATAAACGACATATAGTTTCAGTTATAATATATGGATAAATTTGCCCTAAAATGAATATCGTTCGGTTAAATAGCATTTAGGTATAAATATAATTGCACTTTTGTGATTAGCCCTCGGTCTGTAACGTGCAAAATAAATTGTCAAATACGCAACTTTTTTGGGGTGGCAGCACGGTCGCGGGTGTCGTGGCGCTGTTCAAATTTCATAGCGTTGATGTGTAATTAATTATAACAATTAAATTAGGTATCTGGTAACAAATACGTGTGGGTATAGACAATATGTTATACAGTAAGTACAGTTGTATGCAGTAAAATCCTAGCGGCTACTGTCCCTTTAAGTTCCGGTTCCGGCCAGGTAGTTCCGGCCGGAACTTTTTTCAAGTTCTGGCCGGAACTTGAAAAGTTAGATCCGGTGCACCCCTAGTGCTAATTAACCTCCACATGAGGAGGCAGAGAGGCGGAGGAGGAGGAGGAGGAGGAGGAGGGATGATATGGAGGAGGAGGTAGAGAGAGAGAGAGGGGAGGAAGGGTAGGGGGACGAGAAGGGATGCGGTGAAGCAGCCTGAAGGAAGCCGGCAGGAAGAGAGGAGCCATATGGCTAATGCGGAGAGAGGAGGCGAATGAGAAGGAGGAGGAGCAGGATGAGGAGGAGGCAGAGAGAGGAGGGCGGGGATGCGGTGAGCAGGTGCAAGCAGCCCGGAGGAAGCCGACGGGAAGAGAGAAGCCCGGAGGAAGCCGGCGGAAAGAAAGAAGCTTAACGCGCGGTTCAATGCCTGCTTAATAACGTAATACGCGCACGCCTACTGGAGCGCGTAACCGCTGCCTTTATCATGCGTGAGCAAGAGGAGGGGGAAGAGAGGGGGAGATGGATAGTGGGACGTGGGAGAGATAGAGAGAGAGAGAGAGAGAGCGAGAGAGAGAGAGAGAGAGAGAAATGATGAGAGAGAGAGGGGAGGAAGAGCTAGAAAGCAAGAGGAAGAGAGGGGAAGGTGGAGAGATAGATGGAACGCGCTAAGGTAAAGGAGAGAGAGAAGAGAGAAAAGAGGCGGGGGGAGAGAGAGATAGAGCAGCGAGAGAGAGAGAGAGAGAGAGAGAGAGAGAGAAGGAAGAGAGGGGGAGAGGAAGAGGGAGAACGAGATAACCACAGACAGAGAGAAGGGGAGAAAGACACTGCGAAAGAGAGGGCAAAAATTGGAGAAAACAAGAGGCGAGAGAGACAAACAGAGAGAGCGAGCGAGAGAGAGAGAGAGAGAGAGAGAGAACGAGACAGAGAGAGAGGAAGGCAGAGCGAAAGAGGGGTTGGGGTAAGGGAAGGAGAAAGAGGGGTTGGGGTAAGGGAAGGAGTAAGAGGGGTTGGGCTAAGGGAGGAAGAAAGAGGGGTTGGGGTAAGGGAGGAAGAAAGAGGGGTTGGTTAAGAAGAGGGGAAACAGGGGTGGGGTAAGGGAGGGGGAAACAGGGGTTGGGGTAAGGGAGAGAGAGAGAGAGCGAGCACTCGGGCGAGAGCGATACAGATAGCGATGGAGAGAGATTGCAATATTCGACTGAATTCCCCGCTATTGCTTCGGCTTCCAACCGTATATTTCGCAAACGAAATGTAATTTCCATGACATGATAATTGGCGGCAATCGTGCACGCAGTAGGCAGCAGCAGCGCAGCACGCGAGCACCACCACCAACCGGCAGCGGCAGTAGGAGCAGCAGCAGCAGCAAGTAGCTGAGCAGGGGCAGCAAGCAGCAACAGCAGCAGATAGGAGCAGTGCAGCAGTAGTAACAGCAGCAGTATCTGCCGCAGGCGATTCGTAACATTTAGAGATATTGCCGCTGCAGGAAGGCAAATGACATGAATGACAAAGAAAGTTGTCGAACGGCAGAGCACGAGAGAGAGAGAGAGAGAGAGAAGAGGGGGAGCGAAAGAGAGAGAGAGAAGAGGGAGAGAGGGAGAGAGAGAGAGAGAGAGAAGAAGAGGGAGAGAGAGAGAGAGAGAGAGAAGAGAGAGCGCGCACAAGGAGAGAGAAGAGAGAAGAGAGAGAGAGACGAGAGAAGAGAGAGAGAGAGCGAGAAAGAGAGAGAGCGAGAAAGAGAGAGAGCGGAGATAAGAGAGAGAGCAGAGAATGGAGTAGACAACAGCTGATCAGACAATGGCTGAGACGGGACTGGCTGCGTTTGGCAGATATATCAATAACGCTGTATATATGCGCAGTGTGTGTCCGACCCCACAACCATTACCATTACGCGTTGACAGCAGGGGTTAATAACGTGAGAAACACAGAGAGACAAGCGGAGAGCAAGGGCAAGGCTGGGTGCGGATAGTGAGAGAAATTCAAATAGATAGCGAGAACGATCGCAACACCCACATTGATAAATGTGGAAGCGGGGAGAGAAAGAGGAAGCGAGGAGAGAGAGAGAGAAAGAGAGAGAGAGAGAAAAGGAGAAAGAGCAATAAGAGAAATGGACTCAGTGGAGAGAAAGAGAGAGGGGAGGGGAGTGAGAAGGGGAGAATAAAACGGAAAATAGAACAGAGGGGAGGGATGGATGAATCGAGAGAGCGAGAGAGAGAGAGAGAGATAGAGAGAGAGAGAGAGAGCGCGCACCGGGAAGAGAGAGAAAGTGAGAGTGAGAGTCTGAGAGAGAGAGAGAGAGAGAGACACACACAGAGAGAGAGATGACAGAAGCATTGAGAGAGACTGTGAGCAAAAGCGGAAAAGACCGACACAAATTACACAACAAATTACCATATTTGTTATGCAAATTACCAAATTACGCATGCGCGCGTGCACGCACCCAGTCGCGCACGCACGCACGCAGACGCACATTAATAGCTATTTTCATCAAAGCAAAGTCAAAGTAGAAGCGCGCACACACACACACATAGAGCAAAGACCGCATATAGCATCTGTCGCCGCCGCTGCCGCCGCCACTCTGCACACACCCAGCGGCTGCAGCACAGAGCACGCACGCACACGCACGCACGCACGTCTGCTTATTGCGGAAGTTGCTGCGACCATCAGATGTCGTCTGCAACAGTCGTCTTGCTTTATTGTTGATAGCGGCCGACCGATGCCGCGGGAGCGATGGACGAGGGAGAGGGGGGAGGGGGACGTGCTGCACTGTTGATGTCACTGCTATCTAGTACTGGTGTTTGTTACTACTGCTGCTGCTGCTACTGCTGCCGCCGCTACTGCTGCTACTGCTGCAGTGCTGCTACTACTACTGCTGCTGGTGGTGGTGCTGCTGCTGATGCTGCTGCTGCTATTACTGCTGCTGCTGCTGCTGCTAAACTCCGGCGGCGGCTGCTGCTGCTGCTGCTGCTGCTGCTGCTGCTGCTACTACTACTACTACCACTGCTGCTACTGCTACCGCCGCTACTGCTGCTACTGCTGCAGTGCTGCTACTGGTGGTGCTGCTGATGCTGCTGCTATTACTGCTGCTGCTGCTATACTCCGGCGGCGGCTGCTGCTGCTGCTGCTACTACTACTACTACTACCACTGCTGCTGCTGCTGCCGCTGCTGCTCCTGCTACTACTGCTACTGCTACTGTTGCTGATATTACAAAGTTGCAGTTACTGGAGGAAGCCTTGACTTAATAATTGTATACATACAAAGGCGCAAGGCATTCACACGCCTGAGCCACGACTTTCTCCTCAAAGACAGAGACAGCCTCTCCGTCATTCTATGTCCGTTCTCTCTCTCTCTCTCTCTCTCTCTCGCTCTCGCTCTCGCTCTCGCTCTCTCTCTCGCTCTCGCTCTCGCTCTCGGGTTCTCTCTCTCGGAAAGATGGAGTCTCTCATCTCTCTCGTCTCTCTGCTGCTCTCTCTCTCCTCTCTCTCTCTCTCTCTTCTCTCTCTCTCTCTCTGGCTCTCTCTCGTCTCTCACAGTCTCTCTCTCTGGTCTGATCGTCCGTCGGTCAATCTCGGTCCTCTCTCCTCTCACTC
>NW_014579514.1:21325-22008 GCF_000485595.1 Priapulus caudatus
TGACAGCTTATAATTTGGGGCGTGACAGAGTGCACCCCTCCTCTCCTCCTCTCTCTCTCTCTCTCTCTCTCTCTGCCTCTCCCTCCCTTCTCCCCCTACAGTCACGCACCCACTCGCCTTCTCCGCCATGTGCGGATCCTCGCATCACCCTTCCTACTTCCCTCTACGTCACGCCTCCTCCCCTTCTCCTCCTCCCCATACCCCGGGGCATCCTCCCCTCCACCCAAGAGGGGGATTACAAAAAGAAGCCCCGCTGCTCGTCGTCGCCGCGGCGACTAACGAGGATTCGAGAAAGCTGCGGAGCCCTCCTCCGTCCGAGCTCCTCCGTCCGGCCATCCATCTCCGTGCGGCGATTAACAAGCGAACGTGCTCGCGCAGCGGCGACGCCGCGGGAGGACGCGTGAGATTACGCGTGCGATATTCGGATCATGCTCACGCTCGCTCGCGGCGGAGGCTGAGGCTGAAGCGAGGTGGAAGCCACGCTCGCGCTGCCAGTCTGATGCGCAGTATACAGTAGATGCTGAGCAAGGGAGAGAGAGAGTGAGAGTGAGAGAGAGAGAGTGAGGAGGAGATAGAGGGAGTGAGAGAGAGAGAGAGAGAGAGAGAGAGAGAGAGAGAGAGAGAGAGAGAGAGAGAGAGAGAGAGAGAGAGAGAGAGAGAGAGAGAGAGAGAGAGAGAGAGAA
>NW_014579514.1:23392-24091 GCF_000485595.1 Priapulus caudatus
CGGTAGAGAAGGTGGGTGGATGGAATAGGAGGCAGGAAGAGAAGGTGGGTGGATGGAATAGGACGGTAGAGAAGGTGGGTGGATGGAATAGGAGGCAGGTAGAGAAGTTGGGTGGATGGAATAGAAGGCAGGAAGAGAAGGTAGGTGGATGGAATAGGACGGTAGAGAGGGTGGGTAGATGGAATAGGAAGGTAGAAAAGGTGGGTGGATGGAATAGGAAGGTAGAGAGGTTGGATGGATGGAAGAGGACGCAGGAAGAGAGGTTGAGTGGATGGAATAGGAAGGTAGAGAAGGTGGGTAGATGGAAGAGGAAGGTAGCGAAGGTGGGTGAATGTAATAGAAGGGTAGAGAGGGTGGGTGGATGGAATAGGAAGGTAGAGAGGTTGGCTGGATGGAATAGGAAGGTAGAGAAGGTGGGTGAATAGAATAGGAAGGTAGAGAAGGTGGGTGAATGGAATAGGAAGGTAGAGAAGGTGGGTGAATGGAATAGGAGGGTAGAGAAGGTGGGTGGATGGAATAGGAGGGTAGAGAAGGTGGGTGAATGGAATAGGAGGGTAGATAAGGTGGGTGGATGAAATAGGAAGGTAGAGAAGGTGGGTGAATGGAATAAGAAGGTAGAGAAGGTGGGTGAATGGAATAGGAGGGTAGAGAAGGTGGGTGGATGGAATAGGAGGGTAGAGAAGGTGGGTGAATGGAATA
>NW_014579514.1:26904-31533 GCF_000485595.1 Priapulus caudatus
GAGAGAGAGAGAGAGAGAAAGAGAGAGAGAGAAAGAGAGAGAGAGAAAGAGAGAGAGAGAGAGAGAACGAGAGAGTGAGAAAATCAGAGAGAAAGAGAGAGAGAGAGAGAGATGGCGAGATACAGAGGAAGAGAGCAAGTGAGAAAAACAGAGAGACAGTACAGTAGATGTGCATGCTCCCTCACTCACCCCGCGTGTGATGGCAAGCGAGCGAAATCTCTACCAGACCCTACTCTAAGCTTTTCAAACTAATTTAATATAATTTTCATTATTAATACATTAAATATTATAATTATTAATATATATTATTATTAATTGGATTAATCTAATCTGATCTTAATACCAGGCCCTAATCTAAGCTCCTAAGACAGTGCAAACCCGATCCGGCTTTCCCGTTAACCCTCTCCTGATCACGCTCCCCTAACTAATATGCTTAACATGCCCGACGATGCCTTTGGTGTCTTTGTTTTTAACGATCCCCATCCCGTCCTGCACTCCCCCTGCCCTCCTCCCCTTGCCCTCTCCCTGTCGTCCTCTCCCTACCCTCCCATTGCCCCCTACACGCCCTTTCTCCCTGCCATCTCCCCATCCTCCTTCTCCTGCCCTCTCCCCATCCTCCTTCTCCTGCCCTCTCCCCATCCTCCTTCTCCTGCCCTCTCCCCATCCTCCTTCTCCTGCCCTCTCCCCACACTCCTTCTCCTGCCTTCCTCCCCTTGCCCTTCCCCCACTCTCCCCGTGTCCTCTCCCCACTCTCCCCCTGCCCTCTCCCCAACCCTCCTCCCCCTGTCCTCTTTCTTCCCTCCTCCCTCTCCCCACCTTCCTCCCCCCCCCACCCTACCACCACTCTCCTCTCCCTGCCTTCCCCCGTCCAGTCGCCAGCCTCCGTTCACCGTCTCTCTGTAAGAACAGACTCTAGTCGTGGAAATGTCTCAATCAATTTGCCGGCCGAACGCTTTATGTTTCGATAAGATTCAATCGTGCGCCGCGACAATGTCGATACACAGAAAGCCGGCGGCTGCTTGCCGGGGGAGAGGGAGCGAGGGAGGGGGAAGCCACAACTTTTCACCAAGCAGACTTCTTAGAAAAAGAGGCGCCGCAGCCGCCTTTCAACGACTAATTTTCATTGGCCAGCCGACGCCTCAGATGTTACGATGCTGCGAGTTTCTCTCTCTTTCTTTCTCTCCTTCCCCCTCCCCCCTCTCTCTCTCTTTCTCTCTTTCCGTTTCTCACACCGTCTTTCTCTTACTACTTCTCCCCTCTCTCTTTCTTTCTCTCCTTCCCCTTCTCTCTCCATCTCTCTTACTTTCTCTCCCTATCTCTTTCTCACCGCTCACATCTACCACTCTTCCACAACTCCCAGCACTGCCCCACTGCCCCGCACAGAGCCCCTACCCTCTCTGCCACCCCCCCACGCCCCCACCTCCCGCCACTGCCCCCACCTTCCCCACACACAGCCCCCACTCTCACTGCACACCCCACCTCCCGCACTGCCCCCACCTCCCGCACCTCCCACACCACCCCAACCCTTCCGCCATTGCCCCCCACCTCCCACACCTCCGCCGCTACGGCGCCCCACCTCCCACACCGCCCCACGCCTCTTGCCCTGCCCCACCCTCCACCACCTCCCGCACCGCTCCCACCCTCCTGCGCACTGCCCCACTCTCCCGCACACGCCCCACCCTCCTGCCACTGCCCAACACCCTCCCGCACGCCCCCACCTCCTGCCACCGCCCACACCCTCCTGCATGTCACCTGCCACCGTCCCCAACCTCTCCCACCACCTCCCGCCACTGCCCCCACCTCCGCACTTGCCATCTCCCACACCGGCCCCACCCTTCCACCGCCTCCATAGCACTCCGCCACCCTCAGCCACCTCCATGCTAAGCCCCACCTCCCGCACTAGCCCCCCCCTCCCACACACCCATCCCTCCTGCCTCCGCCCACCCTCCCACCACCTCTGCACCGCCCCCACCTCCCACCACCCTTGCACCGCGCCCCACCCTCCCACCACCTCCCGCACCCGCCCCCACACCTCCCGCACTGCCCCAACCCTCAACGCACCGCCCCACCCTCCCGCCACACTCCACACCTCCTGCCATGACGGACAGCTTCACGATAATACTGATGTCCACCATGCACGCGTGTGGCGCGCGCTGACCTATCTCTGACGCACCGACCGCAATGTACAGCTCAGTGGCAGAGAGAGCGAGAGACGACAGAGAGAAGAAAAACAGAAAAGAGAGGATATACAGGGATGAGATTGGATAATTTAATTTTCAGCTGAAACTTTAATTAGCAAACAGAGGCAGCGAGCAATTGCGAGGACCGGTAGGTCATCGCCATGCTACGGGCTCGGGTCCGGATGCATGCTCCCCCGGATTTTGTTGAAAGAATTGGTCATTCTAAAAAGAAAGCATAGGAGACTCCATGTAATCACCTTATACAAGTTGGTCAAAGGCGAACAACACGAACTATAATAGGAAATCAGCGGCCGGCTGAAATAGAAGGCAAGGTGTATTTTTTTTTTAAATGTCTAGACATAATGATATTTTTCTGTTCCACCGTCGCCTTGCATTGTTTTACTACAGACACACCAGCTCACACTAAGCCGTGTATACGTGGTGATACGAGGAGAAAAAGCTTGCCGTTCACACGCCTAAATATACGCGGCTTCGCTTAGCCACGGCTTGCTTAGCGCGATTGCTCCGCGCTTGCTAAGCGCGCGAATCATATTCCGCGCGCAACTAAGCGCGTATATTCAGGCACCACGCTGGCCGCGTATTGATTGTCGTGTGCGAACCCATTCGTTCGTGTTGTTCCGCGCATTGTGAACGCATTGTTCGTGTGAATTGCGAAGACTGTAGCGCTCTAACCTAGACTGCTAGCCCGTTCGCTGCCACGACGTTAGGGTAGCGTGTGGAACTGTCGAACGCGGCGTACCAGTCTATATTATACCGAGCTAGCTAAGCCTCGAATCTCGTGTAATCTCGTGTGAACGCAATTTTAACCGGACTTAGACACCAACTAAGTACCGGTGACCAGCTAAGCCGTGTATACGTGTGGAACCAGCCCTTATATAATTTAAATTGTTACATTGTTACCCCCCTCCCAATTTTCTCAACGAATTTAGACCTTTCACAAAATCGACCCCTGGGACTGTCAAATCCGCGGATTTCCGCGGATCCGCGGAAGAATTTCATCCCTGGATATATAGTGAGAGAGAGGCAGAAAGACGTTGAAAGAGAGAGAGAGACCTATAGGGTGAGGGAAAGACAGAGAGAGCAGAGAGAGAAAGAGAGAGAGGGAGAGAGAGGGGAGAAGAGCGAGAGAGAGATATATAGTGAGAGAGAGAGAGACTTCTAGAGTGAGAGAAAGACAGAGACAGAGCGAGAGAGAAAAAAAGAAAGCGAGAGACAGAGACGAAGAGAGAGAGAGAGAGATACGAAAGAAAGAGTGAGAAAGACAGAGAGAGATAGATAAATATAGAGAAAGAAAGAGCTCGAGCAGGCATCTGTAACTTTGCTCGCTTATTTTTCTGTTGCAGTCGCAGGCAGAGCTTACACGTAGATGCACGTAGGTATAGCCAAGTCGACACCGCCCCTGCCGCAAACAGGTAAGTACCTTATACACCCACAGTAGCCGCCCAGCAACACACGCTCACTCAAGCGCACCTATGTGTGCGTGCGCGTGTGCGTGTGTATGGTACATGCGTGCGTTCGTGAGTACGTAACAGCCTAGTCTACACTAGCAAACTTTAGTTTGAAAACTCGAGCAAACTCCGAGTTTGGCAAGAAAAGTTTTCCAAAGTTTTACAGTGTAGACCAGTTGACAAACTTCGGCAAACTAGTTTGCAGAAGTTAGGCCGTGCACCTTCTTGACAAAACTAGTTTGCTGAGGTTTGGAACAACTCAGCCAATCAAATGACTGTTTGTAGTCATGTGATCCTGCAGATGGACAAAATGGCAGCCTCCAGTAAAGTAAAGAAATCAGACAGGGACTGGAGTTTCCAAGAAATTATTGATTTAATTCAAGAGTATGAAAAGTATCCATGTCTTTACAATATCACCCTCAAAGAATATAAAGACAGGGATAAAACGAAGGCCGCATTGCAGCAGATTCTGCCTCGAACAATCTTTAGGCAATTCTTTAGGCTTTTTCTGTCTGAAGCCCTCAATTCCTGAAGCAGGCAATGATAGGCCCCAAACTGGTCCCTTTTCATAATCTAGGGTCTGGTCCATAATCGTGGCTTGTTTTGGTTTCGTCGACGACGGCGGCGTTGAATAGCAATTGCAATAATTGCTGCTGAGCCACTCACACATACTCTCTTCATGTGATTCTCCATTGTTCTTGACATATTGGAGGGAAATCGCCTCTTTTTCCCTCCAATTTATGTAAACTTTCAGAAACTTCCCAAAATAAGTTTTGCAAAGTTTGTTCAAGTTTCATAGTGTGGACAGGCATCACAAACTTCTCCAAACTTTGGCAAACTCGGAGTTTGCTAAAGTTTGCAAACAAAAGTTTGGTGAAGTTTGCTAGTGTAGACTAGGCTTGTGCGCGTGTGCGTGCGTATGGTACATGCGTGCGTTCGTGTGTACGTTACATACATGCATGCATGCATGCGTGTGTGCG
>NW_014579514.1:31543-36435 GCF_000485595.1 Priapulus caudatus
CTCAACATTTCGTGGGCTGGTGGGTTATTGGTAGCGGTTGCTCCGCGGATGTTAGTCACCAATTTGGTAGGGGTGTATAATCTTTTCAGTTTGACTGTGAAAGGGATTTTGGTTAGGAAAACGTGTGTGTGTGTGCATGTATGTGTGTGTATATAATCTGTATATATATATATATATATATACTAATATATCATATATAATATATATAGCAGCCTCATATATATATAGTCACGCACACACACTCACGACGCTATAGATATATTTTGTATAGCGCCTACCATGACACGAGATATTTCGCAGAAGCTCCATAAAAGCAAACACACCTAGTGCTTTCACACGCAAATATAGCTGTGTACGCAGCATACCTACCTTTATATATACACAGGTGTGCGTTCACACGTACACAGCTGCACGTTTTACACACGCACACACACACGCACGCACGCATGCATGCGTGTACCGATACACACGCAGTCAGGCACGTTATATTGGTAACGTACGCACGTCACGCATTTGCATGCGTGTACCGTACACACGACACAACGCACGGCTATGCTGCAATGAGGTTGTGGTACGCACCACACCGCACACACGTATGTAACGTACGCACGCACGCACGCACGACATGCATGCGGCTGTACCGTTACCAACTGCACACAGCGCACGGACTTGCAGTGCATGCGTGTACCGTACACACGCCACACACGTATGTAACGTACGCACGCACGCGCATGCATGCGTGTACCGTACACACGCACACACGCACGGATGCATCATGCGTGTACCGTACACACGCACACACGTATGTAACGTACGCACGCACGCATGTATGCATGTACCGTACACACGAACGCACGCAATCAGTGACTTGTTGCCTCACACGCTACGTCCGAGCCGTACGCATGTACCGTACACAAATGCACGCATGTACCGTACACACGCACACATGCGTGCGTGTACCGTACACAAATTCACGCATGTACCGCAAACCCGGCGAGAGAAGGGTGAATAGTTGGAGGGATGGTGCATGGCACAGGGGGAGGGAGTTGGTGACGGTGAGTGGACGGGAGGGGCGGCAGTAGGAGAGAAGGGTGAATAGTTGGAGGGATGGTGCATGGCACAGGGGGAGGGAGTTGGTGACGGTGAGTGGACGGGAGGGGCGGCAGTAGGAGAGAAGGGTGAATAGTTGGAGGGATGGTGCATGGCACAGGGGGAGGGAGTTGGTGACGGTGAGTGGACGGGAGGGGCGGCAGTAGGAGAGAAGGGTGAATAGTTGGAGGGATGGTGCATGGCACAGGGGGAGGGAGTTGGTGACGGTGAGTGGAAGGGAGGGGCGGCAGTAGGAGAGAAGGGTGAATAGTTGGAGGGATGGTGGCACAGGGGGAGGGAGTTGGTGACGGTGAGTGGAAGGGAGGGGCGGCAGTAGGAGAGAAGGGTGAATAGTTGGAGGGATGGTGGCACAGAGGGAGGGAGGGGCTGTGGTAAGAGAGCAT
The DNA here is from genome assembly GCF_000485595.1 of Priapulus caudatus. Lineage (NCBI taxonomy): Eukaryota > Metazoa > Priapulida > Priapulimorpha > Priapulimorphida > Priapulidae > Priapulus > Priapulus caudatus. The sequence goes on from NW_014579514.1 coordinate 33,037, forward strand.
GGTGAATGGTTGGATGGAGGGTGAGCAACGGCATGCTGATGCAGGAACGGTGTATGATTGAAGGGGGAGTGGCGTAGTAGGAGGGAGTTGGTGACTGTGGGTGAAGGGCTGTGGTAAAAGAACATGGTGAATGGTTGGAGGGAGGGTACCCCGGTGGCAGGTGGGAATGGTCAATAATTGGAGGGAGAGTTGCGAGGTGGGAGGGAGGTGAGGGGCAGGCAGAAGAAGGGAACATAGGGGACAGTGGACACACACGTGCTCAGTACACGGGCCATGCTTATTGTGCCTGGCAGGGCACACACACACATTCGTACACAGTCCCTCTCTCTCCATCAGCAATCTACGAGCGTATTCGGAAGGAGGGAGGGGTAGAGGGAAGGCAAAGGAAGGGAAATATATAGGGAACGGGTGGGACAGGAAACGATTCTTGTGCCTGGTGCGAGGGAGGGGTAGGGGACCAGGAGGGCGGCGTGTTTCGCAGGGGCAGGCGGGAGACATCCCCTGTGCACTCGCACATTTCCCGTGCCCCGCTAGCTTTTTTTTCGGAAGAAAGCAACAGACCCTACACGTAGAAACACACAATCCCTGCAGAGCATTACCATAACGGTCTGGGCAGCGCGTCCTGGAATCTACGCGCGGCGATTTGATTCCCCCGTGAAGTATCATCGTACTCAAGAGGAGGAGGAGGGGGAGAGAGGGAGAGGGGCGTAACTGACTTTACATGCAGAGACGTGCGCGCGTCCCGGCGGAATATTAGAAATACTCCGGCAGGAATCAACCGATTCGACGCACGGAGACTTTCATCCCCGAAAAGTTTTATCGTACACTGGGAGGAGTAGCTGACTCTATATGCAAAGACGTGCATCCCTGCAGAGTATTATCGTACTACTCTGTGAGGAGTAACTGACTCTATAAGCACAGAGTTGAATCCCTGCAGAGTTTTATCGTACTCTGAGAGTAGTAGGTGATTACATATGCAAAGCCCGGTTTCCACCAACGGTAATATAGCATATATATATATATATATCATTGCGCGCTATGTGTGTGTGTGTGTGTGTGTGTTCATGTGCGTGCGTGTCTGTGGGCGTGCGTGTCTGTGTGCCTGTGCGGTGTGTGTTCATGTGCGTGCGTGTCTGTGGGCGTGCGTGTGTGTGCCTGTGTGTGTGCGTGTCTGTGGGCGTGCGTGTGTGTGTTCATGTGCGTGCATGTCTGTGGGCGTGTGTGTGTGTGTGTGCCTGTGTGGTGTAAACACTGCGTTTGCAAACGGGAATGTCTCCCACCGTGGCATTGTCTAGGAAATGTATCCGGGGCGATAGGCGAGGGTTCACTGCATTATTACACTGCGATGGATGTACATAGAAACCAGATGAATCCCTGCAGAGTGCTATTATACTCTGGTACTCTAAGAGGTATATGCAGCCCTGCAGAGTGTTATTATACTCTGGCACTCTAACTCTAAGAGGTATATTCACAGATTCGTATCCCTGCAGTGTGTTATCATACTCTGGTAACCTCGGAGGTATATGCGCCAAGAATTGCATTCATGCAGAGTATTATTATCATACTCTAGAAGAAGTCGCCAACTCTATGTGCAAAGACCTGCGTCTCTGCACAGTATTATCGTACTCTTGGGGTGGAGTAGCCAACGCTATATGCAGAGACTTAAGTCCCTGTCAAATACTTTCACATTCTGGGAGGTATCAGTACAGACTTGCATCCCCGGAGAATATCATGCGACTTCACCACTCGAAAAGATCGTGCGACCGACGCGTAACCCGCAAAGACGGTGACGACGGCATCGTCGTCGCGACGACGGCGTTGCCGTGACGACGGGCGAGGACGGACAAGCGAGTACTTACATAGCGCGATGTCCTGCTCCAGCTTGTAGGCCACCTGCTCCTGCTTCTCCTTCCTCTGTAACGAGACAACGTGACAGATGACTAGATGCATTGCTGAAGCCATCCTTAAAAAATTCTATGTTTGCTGTCCCCCGACCCATGATTGTTTTAGTGGGTAGGTCTTTTTTTTTAGGCATAACAGTTATTTTAAGTCTGTCCTCATGTTTGCCACACATGCTTTGTGTTTCAGTCTTAACTATAAAAAATGTATAAAAAAAAACAAACCCAAAATGTCAAAAAAAACTTTTGGGTTGCGGCTATTTTCGTGGGTCGGTCGGAGGACAGCAAACATATAAGTTTTTAAGGATGGCCTGAGTAGAAACAAAGAAAGAAAGAAGAAGAAGAAAGGGGAAGAGCGAATCGGAAATCGTGCGCTGCCCCAAAAAAAACCCCGCAAATTTGCCGCTTCGCACGTTCGCCTATCAACCTCGCGCACGGCGCGGGGTTATCGTGGCGGCGGCGAAGCGGGGTTGTCGTGGCGACGCCAAGGCGACGATGCGGTCGTACGGCCGCTCCCGCCCCACGCGCTTCTAATCAAGTGTCTCAGTGATGAGAGTTCCGCTTTGTTTTAAATGACCCAGCATCAGCCGGCTGAAGACCGGAGATGCTGCACCGTCGCCGCGGCGCGAAATCGCCATGACGACGGCAACGCTAGAACTGCCGACCGCAAAACCTCGTGCATTTTCTCCTCACTCCGGTATCTCGTCATAACTTATTTTTTAACTCGCATCGCAGAAAGTGAAACTTCGTGGATTTTACTACCCCCCTGGCTGGTATCTCATATTCACAGTGGTATTCACTGACTTATGTCGTAAGATGACACCCGTTTTCGGCAATGCACTTTCCTTGTAGCCTCTCTACAGTGCACAAAAATTTGATATACGATTTCGCAAATTGACATGATCTAAATAGAGAGGAGTGGCCACACCCCAATAATACCCACCCACCTACCACCCCCAGGTTTACCCACCCACCTACCACCCCCAAGTCTACCTACCCGCCTATCACCCCCAAGTCTAAGCAACCCACCCACCTACCACCCCCAGGTTTACCCATCCACCTACCTACCACCCCCAGGTCTACACAGCTACCTACCATCCCCAGGTCTACCCACCCACCTACCTACCACCCCCAGATCTACCTACACCCCCACCTACCACCCTAAGTCTACCCAGCTACCTACCATCCCCAGGTCTACCCAGCCAACCTACCTACTACCCCCAGGTCTACCCACCCACCCACCTACCACCCCCAGGTCTACCCACCCACCTACCTACCACCCCCAAGTCTACCCACCCACCCCACCTACCACCCTAAGTCTACCCAGCTACCTACCATCCCCAGGTCTACCCAGCCAACCTACCTACTACCCCCAGGTCTACCCACCCACCCACCTACCACCCCCAGGTCTACCTACACCCCCCACCTACCACCCTAAGTCTACCCAGCTACCTACCATCCCCAGGTCTACCCAGCCAACCTACCTACTGCCCCCAGGTTT
>NW_014579514.1:36503-52086 GCF_000485595.1 Priapulus caudatus
GTTCTCCCCATGATAAAATTGAAACAGGGGGGAGGGGGGAAGGGGAAACTAGGGGGACCGGGGGGCGTGTTTTTGTTACCGTACCACTAATGCGTAAAATCGCCACCACACCATAGACGGTATTTGGTACTATAACACTTGTATATATAATATATAAGATAGCCGAGTCGTTTTGCAGTTAGTGTTAGGGTTGGGTTAGGTTTAGGGTTTGTACTTGTGTGTGGCTGCAGCGCATGCGTAGTGTAGGACATTTACGCATTAGTGGTACGGTAAAAATACACGCGTCCGGCGGCCTGGTCGAATGGGAATTCTTGACGATCGATTCCCGCGCTGTCAAACTTTTATTATGGTGGAATTTCGGAGGTAATTTAAACATGGCGCAACGATTGAAACGGAGGGGTGGGAATTTTCCCAATCGGGGCGGGCGCTCCCGGTTTGTGCAACGTAGGGAGGGGCCTGATATCTAGCCTCGTCTACACGACGACGCTTAACTCGAGTTAAGCGTTAACTCGAGTTAGCGATTATTTAGCGTCTACACGACAACACCCGATAGCGATTATTACCGATTTATTATGCATGCGTGCGTATGTAAACATGCGTGCATGCGTGTGCACATACACGTGAGTGCGTGCGTGCGTCCGTGTGTGCACGTACACATGCGTGCGTGTGTGCATGTGCCGGTACACGTTTGTGCGTGCGCGCGTGTGTGCACGTACGCGTGCGTGCGTCCGTGTGTGTGCACGTACACGTGCGTGCTTGCGTGCGTACGTACACGTGCGTGCATGAGTGTGTGCGTGCGTGTGCACGTATACGTGCATGAGTGCGTGCGTGCGTGTACGTACACGTGCGTGCATACGTACACGTGCGTGCATGCGTGAGTGCATGCGTGAGTGCGTGCGTGCGCACGTACACGTGCGTGCATGTGTGAGTGTGTGCGTGTGCACGTACATGTATGTGCATGCATGCGTTCCTGCGTGCGTGCGCACGTACACGTGCGTGCGTGCGCGCATGTGCCGGTACACGTTCGTGCGTGCGTGCGCACGTACGCGTGCGTGCATGCGTGCGTCCGTGTGTGTGCACGTGCGTGCGTGCGTGTGCAGGTACACGTGCGTGCATGCATGTGCACGTAGACGTGCGTGCGTGCGCACAAACACGTGCGTGCATGCGTGCGTGTGCACGTACACTTGCGTGCATGAGTGTGTGCGTGCGTGTGCAAGTACACGTGCGTGCGCGCGTGTGTACGTACATCGTACTAGTGTTGCCGCCTATCGTGGAGTTATGTACCAGGGTTCTCCCTACGTTGCGCAAACGGGGCGCGCGCGCCCCGTTTGGGAAAACTCCCCCCTGTTTCAATCGTTGCGCCCCGTTTAAAATACCTCCGCCCCGATTAAATTCCACCACAATAAAAGTTTCCCAGCGAGGGAATCGATCGTCAAGAATTCCCATTCGACCAGGACAACCCGCATGTGTATTTTTACCGTGCCACGCATGCACTGCAGACAATACACAAGTACAAACAGTCAACCTGTCCCACACACCACACTAACTGTACACAGACTCGGCTATCTTATATATACAAAAACCCCAAATACCGTCTATGGTGTGGTGACGATTTTACGCATTAATTAGTGGTACGGTAAAAAAACACGCCCCCCGGGCCCCCCTAGTTTCCCCCCTTCCCCCTGTTTGAATTTCATCCTGGGGAGAACCCTGTGTACTATTCGCGAACTCGAGTTAAGCGTCTACACAGAGCCTTAACTCGAGTTAAGGTAGTGTAGCCTTGTCTACACGACGACGCTTAACTCGAGTTAAGCGTATACACGGGGGCCTTAACTCGAGTTAGCGTTAACTCGAGTTAGCTTAACCTCGCCAGTCAATCGAGGTTAAGCTAACTCGCGTTAACGCTAACTCGAGTCAAGGCCCCGTGTAGACGCTTAACTCGAGTTAAGCGTCGTCGTGTAGACGAGGCTTCTATGTATACCATGTTTGCGTGATTAACCGTGCTGCTGCTGGTGACGGTACTTACCCTGCGGTCTTTTCTCTCGTCCCGCGTCTCGCATCGCGTCGGAGGCGGCGTGTCCTTCGGATCCTACGAGAAGAAAAATCAAAAAAAATATATTAACGAGAGGAAAGGGTTAACGGCGACGACGACGACGAAGATGTGCGAGATTTTGCTTTCGTTGTGTTAGACATCCATGGGGTTTCTTCGTCCATTTTATAGGAATTTTTTATCTGAAAAAAGTAATGATTTTAGGAGTGCTTATACCCTTGACCTGCTGTCATATCACGTTGCAAACGAGGGCTCTTGTTGGCAGAAGAATTCGACAGTAATTAGCCTGCTCGAGACGTGATACCTTCATTGCATTGTGTGTGAAAATTGAATCTATAGTGCATCCAAAATGGCGATTGATTATTGAAATTCGGGTAAATCGTAATTTTTTTCGTGTAGTTATCTTGAATCCAAGAACCAATAATATCATAATATCACTGTATTCGGCAAAAACCAGAAATTATAAAGTTTTTGACCAGAACCGGTCAAAACTTTCAAACTCTTCCACACCGTTGGACACTGGTGCCCCCTACAGTGAGGAAAAGATGTAAACGTGACATGTGCAGGCTGCATGCTAAACGAACTAGAAAAACTACGAATCCTACACAATCCTGCCCAGCTCTCCCTCACACGTGACACGTCACAAGCAAACCTACCGTCCTCCCACGCATCCGCATTCGAACTCCTCCGCTCATTCATCTCCGTTGCTAATAAGTCTACGAATACCTCGCTACATCACCACATCCAATCGTCGCATAGGGTTCTTTGCTAGCCACTTCTGTACGAAACACACACGACCAGAAATCAAGCCAAGTCTCTACAGAGTCGAGTACTCCTATCAGAGTGAAAAACAGCAGGTCTCATAGGCAACAGACAAGGCTTCCATAGCTCCCCCTGAGGAAGCTTTGGAAGGAAGGAAGGTCCATGATGCTGGAGGATGGTAGCCTAGGTTCTAGTGCTTTTTAAACTGGTGAATTGTTCACCTAAGCGTGAACGAACTTATTTTTGGGCGAATGGCACCAAAAACATAAGGAAATTTAGTCGCGGGTGAATGAAATTTTGTGATAAAGACTCGAAAATGCGAATGACACTGAAATAGTTCAAGAAGCACTCGCCTAGGTACTAGTGCCGTTCACGAGACTCGACGGGGGCACACGAGTTGCTGCGCTTACACAGCCACGCACCTCCTGCTGAACGACGCCTGATGAAGCCAACGCGAGTTCTCTGTCTCTCGTCTAGATACATGTGCATCCAGCATCCTCTACACGACACGAACGAGTGTTAGCATCGCTTCTATATAAAAAACCTAGATACCAGCCTGCAGGGATGCTGCACGTCTGTATACACATACAGGGTGCGAAATTAACGCGAATCCGGAGTCAAATACTCCCCGATTTACTGCCAGACGCCCTGATTTCACATATATAGGAATTACCGTATTTTTTCAGCAAATGTCCAAAGAGAATTTGGCAGACGTGCAACTGCATGAATCTTCAAAATAAGCACATGCGTTATTGGTAATATCTTTATTTTTGAACTTCAGACTACGGACTCCCTCTTTTTGCCGCAGACTCCCTCTTTTTGAAGGCAGGGAGTCCGTTGGACTCCCTTGTTCAAAAGTTAATTTCTACCCCTGCACATAGAATCAGTTACTTCTCCCAGGGTACGGTATATCTATGCAACACTAATGTCAGTGACTCAGGGTCCACAACAATGGGAAAGGCCGCTTGAACACCAACCTCTGTCTCCGACGTTAGCATCTTTTACCCATTAAAAGACCTAAATAACAACCCGCAGGGATGCAGGTCTCAGATACAAATTATAGTTGTGTTACATCTCCCGGAGTATGACAACTCTACTGCTCCTGCTACTGCTGCTACTGCTGCTGCGCTGTTACTGCTGTTAGTTCTACTACTGCTACTGCTGCTGTTACTGCTGCTGCTGCTGCTACTGCTGTTGTTGTTGTTGTTGCTGCTGCTGCTACTACTACTGCTGCTGCTGCTGCTACTACTACTGCCACCGCTACCACCACCACTACTACTAACTACTACTTTACTACTACTACTACTACTACACTACTAGATAATAATAATAATAACAATAATATTATTAATAATAATAACAACAACAACAACATCACTAGGCTCCACAACGATGAGACGAGGGAGGTCGGACGCCGGCTGCTGCAGCAGAAGCGGCGGGCGCACCGCCGCGAGACGCCGCAAGCGATTCCGCAGCAGCCTCTTACCGCACGCGCTCCGACCACAGCGAGGTGGCGCCACTCAACTCGCCGCACTCGCACGACGACCTGTGTGAGTATCCGTGGCAACGACGACGACAAATCGTGTCGCGCGCACACGTTGACAACCTGTCTATGTATCCGCGGCAACGAGGACGACGAATCGCGTTCAGCGCGCCGCACACGTTGACGGACGTGTGTAAGTATTCGCGGCAACGACAACGACGAATCGCCGTCCGCGCGCACACGTTGACAACCTGTCTATGTATCCGCGGCAACGAGGACGACGAATCGCGTCGCGCCGCCACACGTTGACGACGTGTGTAAGTATCCGCGGCAACGACGACGACGAATCGCGTCGCGCGCGCACAGTGTGACCCTGTCTATTGTATCCCGGCGGCAACAAGGACGACGAATCACGGTCGCGCGCGCACACGTTGACAACCTGTCTATGTATCCGCGGCAACAAGGACGACGAATCGCGTCGCGCGCGCACGCACGTTGACGACCTGTGTAAGTATCCGCGGCAACGACGACGACGAATCGCGTTGCGCGCACACTTTGACAACCTGTCTATGCAGCCTAAAAAATACTTTTTTTTATTACGAGAGCTCTTTTTTGATTTTGTATGAAAAAAAGAGCTCTCGTAATTTTGTTTACGGGAGCTATTTTGAGCTTGGCCAGAGCTACTTTTTCATAGCATCATTTTGTTAAAATTTCATAATTTTGGATGCACTGACTCTAATAATGTCTGCATAAGCCAGAAATTGTGTCTAATTATCGTAAAGGTGTTTCCCAAACAAAAGTCAAGATATGCTTTGCGAAATCGACGAGTCACAAATTATTCTAATGGTGACAAATCACGGAGGCCGGGTTTACATGTTGCTGTATGCATGTTGTGTACAAAGTATGACTGCATGCACTGATTGTCTCATTCGCATGTTTTTTTTTCAAATTCTCGTTATGTCTAGCCATTCAAAATAAAAAAAACTTGCTTGCCGCGAACAGGGAAGCTGCAATTTCAAGGACCTGCCCGTGGAGAATTTTGGTTGCCCCGGGCCATCGGGGGCCATCGGGCAAGCGGGGTTTTGTCGAGCTCCGGCACCCGCAGGCGTTCGAATTCGGCTGAAAATCTAGTGGACGCAGGACCACCACTTCAGAAAGTTGGTGGACCTGCAACCAAGAAATTTGGTGGTCGCTTATTTACTAGCAGTGAGTAAAAAATAGTTAAAAAGATACATTTGGAATTAAACAAGCATACGCATAACAAATTTGACCAAATTAACAACATTGACAAATAGTGTCTTCATTAAACTCTTGATGTAACTTAATTAAGTTGGTCAAATAATAGTATCATCTCTAAGGAATGTCAGGGGAGTTCCTGGTAAGGTTTTTACTTTCGTGTTTCTCTCCCAGCCACGCTACCCCATTCATAGATCTATCATGCTGCCGCACATCCCAAAGTTACAAGTGCCTAGAATCTTCAAGTATATACAGTTTACATTTCTTCTAAATATCTACCTGAATAAAACAGTCCACTTTCTACGTGACGATTCAGAAAACAGCTTTGATTACGTGCGTGTCAGCGTCACTGGTGCGTGCCCTAACTGTCCAATCAAAAAAAAATAACAGCATAACCCTCCGGATATATAAACTTATGTTACGCGATATAAAACACTTGATTTCGTTTTTTTATTTTTTTTTTTTTTTTTTTTTTTTGTTTTTTTCAGACTCGAGTTTTTTGTGTGTGGCGGAATTCACCATGCGTTTGATGGAGTTCTCATGGCAGCTCTAGGATGGTTTGGATACCTAGCTGTCTACGTTGAGGAACGGGTCGTAACGCTAGCTCGCGCGCACGGGAGCGATTTTTTGTCGTAGATTCCAAAATGTTTCGCTCTCGTAATTGTTGTTACCAGAGCGCTTTGAAACGTGACGGGACGCGGAATCGCTCGCCTCCCGTGTATTCTTTTTCGCTGTGTCTATGTAATCCGTCGGCAAGCATCGCACTCGCGCGCTGCACACACTTGACGACGTGTTGTAAGATACGTTCGGCGAGGCAACGACACACGACGAATCACGTCGCCGCCCACGTTGACAACCCTGTCTATGTTATCCGCGGCAACGATGACGACAAATCGCGTCGCGCGCGCGCATGTTGACGACCTGTGTGAGTATCCCGGCAACAAGACGACAAATCCGCGTCGCCGCGCGGGCGCATGTTGACGTACCTGTGGAGTATCGGCAACAAACGACGACAACTGTGTAAGTATCCGCGGCAACGACGACGACGAATCGCGTAGTGCGAGCATGTTCCCCTGGCAACGACATGCACCAGACATCCGTCCCCTTACTGCTGCAATCACTACCCTGAGAATAACTCTAACCGTACCCCTTTTTACCCTCGAGCAATATTACACTATTTTGCGAATACATCCGAATTGACTCAATCGCTTGTAACACGTTACTGTAACCTCTCTGATATATTTTACCGAGCATACAACACGCTCTTAGGAGGGCATTGCTACGGCGACAGTAGCCTAGTTCCAACAGGTGCGTGAGCAGGTGTTGCGAGCCCCGTCCGCGCGCGGCCACGTTTAGTTTTAACGTCGCCACGAAATAATACATAGTGAATTTGTGATGCGTATCGTAGTGAACTCTCTGACATATTTTACCGAGCATACACTACGGGTTGCTCATTACCGACGACTCATTAAACGTGCTCCCACCCCGCGCTCTCCCCCTAGTTGCAACGGCAGTTTAGACAGGTGTGCGCGTGCAGGTGTCACAACTACTGTCCAGCACTGTGCCTTACACCCCAGGACCCGGTTCCACAGTCGTGGATTAACTCTTAACTCTGAGTTAAATATGCCTAACTCTGAGTTAAAATTTAACTCTGGTATGAACCTAGATTAAACTCTTAACTCAGGGTTAAAGTTAATCCACGTCTGTGGAACCGGGTCCTGCTCTTTTAGTTTTACCGTCACCGCGAGATGCCGTTCGTTACCGACGTCTTGCTAAGCGCGCTGTCTCTCTGCGCTCCTCCCCCGCAGCCGGTTTCGCAGACAACTACGGCCACAGCTGGCTTCGCACGCCCGAGCCGCACTACGGCGCCGAGGAGAGCGAGATCGAGGAAGAGCACTCGGACACCGGCGGCGACGACCCCGCGCACAATGCGCGCGTGAGCACGCCGATGCCGCCCGGTCCGGGCGCGCCGCCGCCGCCGTCGGCAGACCTGCAGCTGCTGTCACCTATCAGCCCGAATTCGCCCGGGTCGTCGGTGTGCGGAGGTTACGACCTTGACCACGCAAGACTGAGCGGGTAAGTGTGTTAGATGCCTGGAGTCCGGACTTAGTGGGAGACTGGGTTTTGAGTCTAAACTTAGTAGGGGACTGGGTTTTGAGTCAGGACGCAGTAAGGGACTGTGTTTTGAGTCAGGACTTAATGCGAGTAGAGACTGGGTTGTAAGTAATTTAGTTTAGACTTAGTAGGGGACTGGGTTTTGAGTCAGGACTTAGTGGGAGACTGGGATATGACTCTAGAATTAGTGGGAGACCGGGTTTTGAGTCAGGACTTAATGCGAGTAGGAGACTGGGTTATGAGTCTAGAATTAGTAGAAGACTGGGTTATGAGTATAGACTTAGTGGAAGACTGGGTTGAGTCTGTGATGGCCTGTGTTATGAGTCTAGCCTTGGTAAGTAGGCGTGTATGTATGTGTAACAGCCAAGGTTATAAGTCGAGACTAACCTACCAGGTGCATGCCATACTAAGTTAGTCAATGTGTGATAGACTATTTTATGAGTCTAACCTCAGCAGGTAAGACAATGTGTGATAGACTATGTTATGAGTCTAACCTCAGCAGACAGGTCTATGTGTGATATATAGACCATGTTATCAGTCTAACCTTACCAGGTAAGTTTATGTGTGAGACCTTATGGGATGTGAGGCGTAGGTGCGTGTGTGAGACCAGGTTACGACAGTGGCTAACTGCACGCATTGAGCTGAATCTAGATGAATAGATAGATGCATGACGTTAGTTTTCTAATTTTAACATATCACATTTATGCGTTAACTTTTACACCAATGCGATCTCCTAGATATTTTGTTAATTTCTCTCAAGAGATGGCAGCAGCTATCTGACTAGGATCCAATTTTATTTATGCACTTTTTTCAAGCATTGTAAATAAACATAGACATAACCTACTAGTGCACTAATGTTTTTAATGAAATAACCAAAAATATATGTAAAGTCTACCATCCGTGGACGATGCCTGTCACTTTTATGCTGTCAAGCTCAAGTCAAGGACTTACGAACCACGTTGCTGAAGGAAAATTGCTTTTTATTTCTTGCGGGATTTTACACAATTTGCATGTGAATTGTGAAAGCCTATATAAATAATCAAGTGAATCTGCATGTGCATCCATTTGTTATAAGTTTTCGCTTAGAAATTCAGGCGGTGAGTGCAACTGCCTCAGAAAAGCGTGGGTTGACAAACCAGCTGGGATATAGGCCTATACCTTTAAGATTTTCACGCCAAGTATTAACCGGCAGCCATTTCGTGCCCGATCAAGTGTTAGCAATTCTGCCTGCTTTTTCACTATACTCGCATATCAGGAAAATCTTGTGTGACCTCACGATGAAACTCATTTTATGTGCAGTTACTGAGTTAGTGCTTCTGGCACCATAATGATATCGTTTCATAAAATCTACATTTTCGAATTTTTGGCTCTTGCTGATTTTAGTATTTTACTAACACGCACTAAATTGTTATTTCTGCACTAGGCCCCCTACATTAATTGTTCAGATTATGCAGCCTGTCTAGATTGCAACACTAGACTAATGCAGATAAGGTATATCATGTCTCCCTGACCTCTGTTTGACCTGGCTTGTTTAGCTATTTCGGACTAACCCTAACCCTAATTGTGTAGTCGTTATTAACTAATTAGTAATACCATACATTCACGAAGAGAAACTACGTACGCTAGCGATACGATTAATATTACTTAACTAGACATAACTAACGATACTTTACCTCAAAAAGACTGAGAAAATTTCCTACTCCCGCGTATTGTGGCAATTTCTTTTCTGTGGGTAGCTTGTCTGCCGGTGGCAGAAAGGGAATTGGATCCCTTGGTGCGAAAAGTGCCAAAAGATTTGGCGGTAGAAACTGCGTCATGGCTCAGAGTATGGGACTACGCCTTTACGAATTGCGAACAGTTAACTTTGGACTGGGTACCAACGTAAAATTACGGAGAAATTCACGAAACACAAGATAAAGCACACTCTGCCATCGAACCTAACAACATCTGCATGCTGCTTGTGAAAATGCACCCGAGTCTATTATTTGTTATACTATATACATTGTACTTTAAATGCTAGTTGCAAGTTCAATGTAGTAATAGTAGCTAGAAACTACATTTATGCATTATCTAATACCATTATGGTCAATAAGCTATATAATGGTCAAATTTATAGATGAACTATTTCGTGGGAACTATTTTCAAAGCGGAGTTATTCCGCCGTGCCGTCTGCCATACGATTTCCCGTACAGCCGCTGCTATTGGATCGCGCGTCTGCCACCGAAAGATCGATTATTTCGCAGCGACAAGCTACTACGCTACATTTCCACGGTTTCTTGCTTTCATACGTTTACAAAAACATTTCTGCTAAGTATACGATGCGAATACGCGAGTCTAAATAAATAAATTTATCCAAAACATCATCTCGAAAATAAATCTTCGTCATTTCGATCTCGCCAATGGGGTCGGCGCTTGCTAAGCCAGAGAGAGTGACACTGATTTTTGATTGGTCGCCTTTCGCCAATATCGCGGCGCAGGTACAACCACAACTGTTACTGATGCTGCTGCTCCACGGATGAATGCACTTTCGGCTAGTTCGCGTGTGCGGAGCGCTGCGTTTTGTTTATTTTGACTTCGCGTGCTCGTGGTGATCGCAGGCCGCGGCGGCCCGTCTGTGCATCTTGTGATGTGATCTTATCTGAAGCGGCTCCGAATTCGTGAAACATCCGAGATCAAACGCTAAACGCCGCGCCGTGATTTTCCTAGAAAGCGAACCGTTGCCATCCTCACCGTACTCGTATACTAGCAGGAGCAGTAGCAACAGCAGCGATTAACAGCAGCAACAGCAGCGGTAACAACAACAACAGCAGCAGCAACAACAACAGCAGCAGCAGCAGCAGCAACAGCAGCAGCAGCAGCATCCCTCTCGGTGTCACCGCTCAGCATGGCCTAGCAGCAGAACGCGGGGGACACCCGCTTCCGCCATCCCGCGAGAAGCGAACATGACGAAGGTGGCGGCGCCACGGTCGCCCCGCGCCCTCTGACACTATTGGCCGGCGCGCGCGCAAGTCGGTCTGGCCTGCCGACGTCATGGAGGCGGCGATGGCCGGCCTGGATGGCGTCGTCGGCGGCGGCGGCCGCATGGACGGCGGTGGCCTCATGGGGTTCACGAACCACCGGTTCCCGTTCAGCGCGCCCCGCTACAGCTTCGGTGTTTCGCCTCTCGCCAATTCCAGGTCGTTCCCGAAGATCGTCGACTCGGCGGCGGACGACGCCACCGCGGCGGCGGCACAGCAGCAGCGCCCTCGGGCGGGGTCGGCGGCGGGCGCGGCGTACGACGACTGCTGCGAGCGCGTCGTCGTCAACGTCAGCGGATTGAAGTACGAGACGCAGGCGAAGACGCTCGACCTGTTCCCAGACACGCTGCTCGGAGACCCGCAACGACGCGTCCGGTTCTTCGACCCGCTGCGCAACGAGTACTTCTTCGACCGCAATCGGCCGAGCTTCGACGCGATCCTCTACTACTACCAGAGCGGCGGACGACTGCGGCGGCCCGTCAACGTGCCGTTGGACGTCTTCACCGAGGAGATCAAGTTCTACGAGCTCGGCGAGTCGGCGCTCGATAAGTATCGCGAGGACGAGGGCTTTATTAAGGAAGAGGAGAGGCCGCTGCCGGAGAACGACCTCCAGCGAAAGATCTGGTGCCTGCTCGAATACCCGGAGACGTCGCAGTGGGCGCGCGTCGTCGCCATATTCTCCGTCTGCATCATCCTCATGTCGATCATCATCTTCTGCATCGAGACACTGCCGTCGTTCAAGGTCTACCGCGTTGTCAACCGGACGGGTCACGCTCGCGTCCTCGAGGACACCGTGCCGACGCTCGATGACACTTTCTTCGTCATCGAGACGGTCTGCATCGTCTGGTTCACCGTCGAGCTATCGCTGCGTTTCGGCTGCGCGCCGTCGAAGGCCGTCTTCTGCCGCAACATCATGAACGTGATCGACCTCGTCGCGATCGTGCCCTACTTTGTTACGTTGACGACGGGCTTGCTCAGCGACAAGGACGCCGCCGCGGCGACGAGCAGCCAGGCGACGTCGCTAGCCATCATCCGCGTCATACGCCTCGTGCGCGTCTTTCGCATCTTCAAGCTGTCGCGACACTCCAAGGGCCTGCAGATCCTCGGCCAGACCCTCAAGGCGAGCATGAGGGAACTCGGCCTCCTCATCTTCTTCCTCTTCATCGGCGTCATCCTGTTCTCGTCGGCGGTGTACTACGCCGAGCAGGACTCCGGCATGGACTCTCACTTCAAGAGCATCCCCGACGCGTTCTGGTGGGCTGTCGTCACCATGACGACGGTCGGCTACGGCGACATGCGCCCGATCAGCGTCTGGGGGAAGCTGGTGGGGTCGATGTGCGCGATCGCGGGCGTGCTGACGATTGCGCTGCCCGTGCCCGTCATCGTCTCCAACTTCAACTACTTCTACCACCGAGAGAGCGACAACTCGGAGGTGCTCGGCCTCCCAGCGTCGACGACGTCAGGCGGCGGAGCGTCGTTGCGCGGCGACGATGACGACGACGACGACGACGCGGCGTCGTGCGACTCGCTGAACGACGGTCGCCACGACGACGGGACGCGGCGCGCGCGCTCGATGACGGGAAGCTTCGCGAGTAGCTCCGACATCGTCGAGATGGAGGAGGGGCTTCGCAGCGGAAGAGGAGGAGGAGGAGGACGAGGCGGGGCGAAGCGGCGGCGGAAGAAGCAGTACACGCTGTGCAACCAGAGCCACAATAACTTGCACGCGCTGAGCGTGGAGACGGACGTATGACTGCGGGAGAAGGGCGGCCCCGCCCCCACGTGAACCAGGTAGGGAGGAGGAGGGAGACCCCACCCTCGCGTGAAGCAGGGAGGAGGAGGGAGGCCCCGCCCCCGCGTGAACCAGGGAGGAGGAGGGAGGCCCCGCCCCCGCGTGAACCAGGTAGGGAGGAGGCAAAACTCGCTTTACCAGTGAGTGCGAAGGAGAGCCAGAGATGCAAAACAAACTCGCACGTGGTATCCGTAACTCCTGACCTTGAGTGAAAAGGAGAGGCAAGAATGTAAAAAGCACGTTGTATCTGTAACTCATGGCTGCGTAAGTGAGTATAGCAGCTCGACAGAGATGCAAGAAAGCACGCAGTATTTCGTGCCTGCATGTAAAGAACCACGGCTATATTATAGGCACTGTGATGGGTCACCACGATCAGGAGCTAATAATGACAAATTTGTCATTATTAGCTCCTGCCACGATGTATGTAACACGTCTGGCGGTGAGTGCAGAAGGAGAGCGAGAGCTGCGGAGAAAACACGCAGTATACACTAACCTGCCTGTAGGAACCACAGGAATATATCTCTTGTGGTGTTAGAGACTCACACGTAAAGTGAGAACCAGTGAGAGAGGGTGGGAGAAGGTGCCGAATAGAAATGTATAGCGTAGTTTACCCGTCTGTGAACACCCAAAGGAAACCAAAAGAACACCGAAGGAGGTGTTGGTTCTAAATCACCTTTCTCACTCTTTCTCTCTCACTCTCTCTCTCTCTCTCTGCGAACGAGAGATAGGTGCAGAGTATATATAATGTAATTCATTTCTGTGAGTGCCATCGCGAGGGAACGAGTTAGTCTGTATGATTGTCCTACCAGCGTCTCTGCGCGCATCAAAGAAAAGAGAGATCTAGAAACGTTCAAATCCAGATCTGTAATCGCATTCACGCCGTTACCATGGCAATGGAATTCATGTCCGATCCCCCGCGACCAAGTCAACGTACGATCGCGTCTACGTGGTGCTCATCTCATTCTCTGTGCGTGCGTGCGTGCGTGCGTGCGTGCGTGACTGCAGCCAGTATCTGAGAAAGGAAATCGGCGTGTGTGATGAACGCGTCAGCGTCCTGAGCCAGCTTCCACCTAGAGTCCTAGACCATCACCACCAGCAGTAGCAGCAACAACAGCAGAAACAACAGCAACAGCAACAACAACAGCAACAACAACAGCAACAGCAATGACAGCAGCGGTAGTAACAGCAGCAGCAGCAGTAGTAACAGCAGCGACAGCAGCAGCAGCAGCAGCCGCTAACATCACTCCAGTCGATCGTGCCGTGCGTGAACCTGGCAACGTCATCATCATCAT
The DNA here is from genome assembly GCF_000485595.1 of Priapulus caudatus. Classification (NCBI taxonomy): domain Eukaryota; kingdom Metazoa; phylum Priapulida; class Priapulimorpha; order Priapulimorphida; family Priapulidae; genus Priapulus; species Priapulus caudatus. Next base: position 50,248 of record NW_014579514.1, read on the forward strand.
CGTCGTCGTCGTCGTCGTCGTCGTCGTCGTCATCGTCGTCGACAGCCGACAAGCTGACAACGCAGGTATCTTAAATCATGTTAAATTATCTTCGTTTGTGTATTATCATGTGTGTGTGCGTGCGTGCGTGCATACGTACGTGCGTGCGTGCGTGCGTGCATACGTACGTGCGTGCGTGCGTGCATCTCCGTCAATTCGTGCGCGCGCGTGTATGTATCTGCGTGCGTATGTGTCCGTGCACAAGACGTGTGTGTATATAATAGATTGATGCATTTATGTATTCATTCATTTATTTATTTATTTATGAATGAATGAAATACGGAAGAAGCTTATAAATCTACCGCACACGCACGCACGCGCGCACGCACGCACGCGCGCACGCGAACGTAAATTCGCGGCACCTGCCTTACTGTACGCGCTCATAATTACTTAGCGAGAGAGATCTAGTGACGCGTGGTTAAGACTTTTTACACAGAAGTCTTACAGCGACGCTAAGTAGACATGTTATATAACGACAGCTCTCCCGCCTCAGTTTCCCCCCGGGGTGGGGGTGGGGGGATTACTCAGTTAACGGATACACACACACACACACACACACACACACACACAACACACACAGCGACACACACACACGCACGCGTAACATGCGGCATGCAGGCCAAACATACGACACACACACAGCACACACGCAACCACACATATAATAATACCACGCGCGCGGGGCACGCACGGCATCGCACAAGACACACCACACGAGCCCCGCTCCCCATCCCCTCCGCCGCAGTTTCGCCGCAGCCAGACGCCGTCACTCATGGTCGGATGCGGCTACGTGAGCGGAGCTATAACGCGTGACAGGGAAGCGGCGGGGGGGGGGGAATTCCCCTCGCCCAACGCGAAACGCGGTACTGTAGGGACATGCAGCGGACACACCCGCGGACGGGGTCAGTGGGTGTGGGGATCGACGGGTGGGGGGGGGGGGGGTCAGGGGGTGGGGTCGAGGGTGGTTGGGGGTCGGTGGGGGGTCGAGGGTGGGGTCGGGGTGGGGATCAGGGGAGTGGGGGTCGATGGTGGGTGAGGGGTCGGGGTGTACCCGCGCGCGCGACTCCTCACATCAGCAGCTGTTTTCTTTCACGCTATTTTTCTAGAACGCGCGGAAAGACTATCGCTCGCTCGCGCGCACGAACGCGCACGCACGCACACATCTGCCGGCTCCTTCCTCGTTCACCAACACCACCGCCACCACCACCACCAGCAGCAGCAGCAGCAGCAGCAGCTGCAGGAACAGCAGCAGCAACAGGAGCAGCAGCAACCGCAGCAGCAGGAACAACAGCAGCAGCAGCAACAGCAGCAGTAGGAACAACACCAGCAGCAGCAGCAGCAGGAACAGCAGCAGCAGCAGGAACAGCAGCAGCAGCAGCAACAACAGGAGTAGCAGGGATGGGGAGGATGAGAAGGAAACGGGAGAGTGTGAATGGCAACAGGACACGCGTGCCTCGTGCGGTGATGGTCCTCACACAGATCTAGCTGCTGCTATGAAGCCAGCCAGCCACGTGGGGAATGGCGGACACCGCATCTGTCGAGCGTGGAATGTTACGGATTGAGCTGTCGGACCGTGGCCTGGCAGAGACGAGGCAAGATAAAGACTTGGGCAGAGAGGAAGAAGAGAGAAGAGAGGGAGGGAGTGGATAGAAGGAGGGGGAGACAGAATCGCATGCAGAGGGGGGAAACGGGTCGAAAGGGGAGAGAGGGGAGAGACAAGGAAAGAGAGAGCGAGAGAAGAGAGAGCAGAGAGAGAGAGAGAGAGAGAGATAGAGAGAGGGAGGGAGGGAGGGAGCGAGA
>NW_014579515.1:5000-6309 GCF_000485595.1 Priapulus caudatus
GGCAGCGCGGCAGGAACATGCTGCCAGAGCATCGTCATCGTTGTCGTCATCGCCCGCCGCTAGTGAGTAAACTACTGATGCTGTTGTTGTTGTCGTTGTTGTTGTCGCTGCTGCTGCTGTTACTGCTACTGTTGCTGTTACTGCGGCTGCTACTACTACTACTGCTGCTGCTGCTAGCTGCTGCTGCTGCTGCTGCTGCTGCTTGCGTGGGTGTGTGTGTTGTTCATGGCCGCGTAAGTGAGACAGGGAAGCTGATCGGTCGGAGTTGCCGCTAGAGTGGTTGAGAGATGGTTTACATTCACCCACGCAGCATCCCTGCATCCTTATCCCTGCATCTCTGCCTGCATCAGCATCCCTCCCGCCTATCCCTCCTCCATCTATTCCGTATTCATTTCCACGTTTCTCCCCCCCCCCTCACGCCTTCCCTAAGCTATTCCCATGTATTGCTCCACCGTCCCTATACCGTCACTCCTGCCCCAGCGTTCGCCTCTTCCGCAAATCTTGGCTGTGCACCTTTTTTTACCCTTGTTCTCATTCGGCCTTCACTCGTTCCCAATCTCCTTTCTTCGTCTGCGTTGGCGTTCCTTGCCCTAAATAACTATTCCCTCTCATACTTTTCCAATTCACTTTCCACATCGTTGACCTCCATGTTTTTCCCACCGCATGTTCATGCCTTCCCCCACCGCAGCCCTCCTTTCAGAGGGAGAGAGAGAGGGAGAGAGAGAGAGTGGGGGGAGAGAGAGAGACAGAGAGAGAATCTCAGCTATATTGCATATATATGGCGGCGCGCGTGCGTGTATGTGTATTTGATTTGGGCTCACGTACAGCGACTTCTCATCCCTGTAAGCCATCTCTCGGGCATCGATTCCGGGTGCATGAGCTGTGGTGTTGAATACACACCTCGCCACGGCCATTCTCCGCAGCTAAAGACCCTCTAACATAACACCACGCAATAAGCAGACACAGCGCGCACCGGATGCAAGCGGACGGACACACACATGCACATACACAGCTGACGCCGAGCGCTGACAGCGACGACGTCACACAGCACCGGCGCGCTACACGCACACGCTCACAGCGGTGCACACGCACACGCACACGCACACGAGCACACGCAACCCACACGACACGCACACCCACACACAAGCACACACACACACACACAGCACACAGAGGCAGAGATGAGAGAGAGGAGAGAGAGAGAGAGAGAGAGACGGAGAGAGAGAGAGGAGAGAGAGAGAAAGAGTAGAGAGGGGAGAGAGAGAGAGAGATAAGAGTGAGAGAGGAGAGAGAGAGAAAGAGTAGAGAG
>NW_014579515.1:8522-9556 GCF_000485595.1 Priapulus caudatus
TATCTATGTATCTACCTATCTATCTATCTATCTATCTATCTATCTATCTATCTATCTATCTAACTATCTATCTATCTATCTATCTATCTATCCATGTATATATCTATGTATCTATGTATCTATCTATCTATCTATATGTCAATCTATCTATCTACCTCTCCCGCTCTCTCTCTGTCTCTCTTTCTCTTTCTCCTACTGTCTCTATTTATCTTCTCTCTCCTCTATCCTTCTCTCTCCCTCTCTATCTTTCGCTCGCTCCTCTCACTCTCTTCTCTCTTCTCTATTGCGGTGGGAAGCGGATTAGAGCGCAGATGGGGGCAGTCTATCTTGCGACGGACGTGGGGGAAGTCTATTATGTGAAGGACGTGGGAGACAGTCTATGATGTGACGGACGTGGGGGTAGTCTATTATGTGAGGGACGTGGGGGAAGTTTATCATGTGACGGACGTGGGAGACAGTCTATGTTGTGACGGACGTGGGGGACAGTCTATATCAGCGTGTGCACCAACAGACTCGGAAGTCACTGCTTACTGCTGTAGGATAGGGGAGGGAATGTAGGAAGAAGATGTAGGAATGTGTAGGAAAGAAGATGTAGGAGTGGATAGAAGGAAGAATCCACGAATTCGTGATTTACGGGGGGGGGAGAATTCCTCTTCCGGTACCTTCCCCGTGATGTTTTTCCTGTTTTCACGAAGAGCGAGCGTGGAAAAGAAATGCCAAGGTAGAGTTAGAAAGAAAGAAAGAAAGAAAGAAAGAAAGAATGAGGAGGGGCGGTGGGAGTGGAGGGGAGCGGAGAGGGAGATAGACTGAGAAAAAGAGGACAGATTGATAAAGAGTGAGGGGGTAGATAGAGCTGGAGATGGTGAGAGGTGAAGAAGAGAGAGAGAGAGAGCGAGAGAGAGAGGCAGAGACAGAGAGGGAGAGAGAGGGAGAGAGAGGAAGGGAGAGAGACAGTCTGTGAGAGAGAGAGCGACAGAGAGACAGAGAAAGAGAGAGAGAGAGAGAGAGAGAGAGAGAGAGAGAGAGAGAGAGAG
>NW_014579515.1:11267-12308 GCF_000485595.1 Priapulus caudatus
CTCTCTCTCTCTCTCTCTCTCTCTCTCTCTCTCTCTCTCTAATGCTTTACCACAAACATCCCTCCGATGAAAGCCCGTGCTTGCCCCTCTATGTATATACATTGCATGTCGACGGCATTAACTATCTGTCTGCATGTAATACATACATCAAGAGCTAATAAATACCTTTATTACTACTACTTCATTACCTACTTCATTACCTACTTCATTACCTACTTTATTAACAGGTATTTATTAGTTCTTGATACATGCAGAAGCAGTAGCAGCAGCAGCAGCAGTAGCAGCAGCAGCAGCAGCAGCAGCAGTAGTAGTAGCAGCAGCAGTAGCAACAGTAGCAGCAGCAGCAGTAGTAGCAGCAGCAGCAGTAGTAGCAGCAGCAGCAGTAGCAGCAGTAGCCGCAGCAGCAGCAGTAGTAGCAGTAGTAGCAGCAGCAGCAGCAGCAGCAGCAGTAGTAGTAGCAGCAACAGCAGTAGCAGTAGTAGTAGCAGCAGCAGCAGCAGTAGCAGTAGTGCAGCAGCGAGGGAGTAGTAGTAGCAGCAGCAGCAGCAGCAGCAGCAGTAGCAGTACTGCAGCAGCGAGGGAGTAGTAGTAGCAGTGCGGCGCAGGTTGGATAAACACCGTTGTGGATGCCATCATGATTTGCATGTATTGATTGGGCAGTTCGATTACGATGCGATCGAAGTGGCATCGGCGACTTCTGACGGCTGTCGATCCGCGGTGCATTGTGCTTCCGTGATTGCACTGTGTGCGTGAGTGCGTACGTGCGTGCACGCGTACGTGCGTGCGTGCGTACGTGCGTGCGTGCGTGCGCGCTGCTGCTGCTATTGCTACTGCTACTACTGTTGCTACTGCTGCTACTGCTGCTGCTGCTGCTAGTGTGGGTGCTACTGCTGCTGCTGCTGGTGGTGGTGGTGCTACTGCTGCTGTTGCTGGTGGTGGTGGTGCTACTGCTGCTGCTGCTGCTGCTGGTGGTGGTGGTGGTGGTGCTACTGCTGCTTCTGCTGGTGGTGGTGGTGCTACTGCTGCTGCTGCTGCTGCTGG
>NW_014579515.1:13731-14371 GCF_000485595.1 Priapulus caudatus
CTCTCTCACTCTCTCTCTCCTTCTCTCTCTCTCTCTCTCTCTCTCTCTCTCTCTCTCTCTCTCTTTCTCTTTCGCTCTTTCTCTCTCTCTCTTTCTCTCTTGCTACCTTCCTTATACCACTCACCCCACCTCTCTCCCTCACCTTCTCTCCCTCCCTCCCCTCGTCTCCCCCTCCCTCTCCGTTCCTTTCCCCTGTCTCTCTCTCTCGCTCTCCCCCTCTCTCTCTCTCTCCACCTTCCTTCCACCCCCTCACCCGCAGCCGTAGCTAAACCATACTGAGCGCGAACTCTCGTTCTGAAATTGGATTGTCGTCCAGCAATTTCGGCCGATCCGCACGTCTGTACCGTCTGTATACACAATTTGGCGAGAATCAAAGCCAACAAAAACAGAGTTAGCAGCCAGTACGTACGCCGATATCCGCCCAGCAGTAGCAGTAGCAGCAACTGCAGTGATAGCAGCAGCAGTAATAGCAGCAGCAGTAGTAGCAGTAGCGGCAACAGTAGCAGTAGTAGTAGCAGGAGTACTAGCAGTAGCAGTAGCAGCAGCAGCAGCAGCAGCAGCAGTAGTAGTAGTAGTAGTAGTAGTAGTAGTAGTAGTAGTAGTAGTAGTAGTAGTAGTAGTAGTAGTAGTAGTAGTAGTA
>NW_014579515.1:15972-17090 GCF_000485595.1 Priapulus caudatus
ACAACAACAGCAGCAGCAGCAGCAGTAGCAACAACAACAACAGCAGCAGCAGCAGCAGTACCAACAACAACAACAGCAGCAGCAGCAGCAGCAGCAGCAGCAGTACCAACAACAACAGCAGCAGCCGCAGCAGCACCAACAACAACAGCAGCAGCAGCAGTAGCAACAACAACAACAACAGCAGCAGCAGCAGCAGTACCAACAACAACAACAACAGCAGCAGCAGCAGCAGCAGCAGCAGTACCAACAACAACAGCAGCAGCAGCAGCAGCAGCGGGTGTTTCCGTGAATCCCTGTTGACTCCGAACACAGCTGTTACATCAAGCGGCGAACTGGTTGATTAAGAAAGAGAGCGAGAGCGAGCGAGAGAGAAAGAGAGTTAGAGAGAGAGTTAGGGAGAGAGAGTTAGAGAGAGAGAGAGAGAGCGCGTTAGAGAGAGAGAGAGCGAGAGAGAGAGAGAGAGAGAGAGAGAGAGAGAGAGAGNAGAGAGAAACAGAGACAGAGAGAGAAAGAGAGAGATGTCAATGTCAGCATTGATTGACTTCTAACTGTTCAATAGCAAACGGCCGCAGCTGCGGCCACCACGACGATCACCACTCGTACGCAATACATGAAGCCTAGCTCGCTGATTCCTCCTCCTTCGCTCCCCGGGCTGATGCTGCGCGTCTCATTTAGTCGTGACGTCATCGTGTACTGTCGTCTGCTATATAGGCTAATATAGCGTTCGCGTATCGCCGCCTGTACCGGTGCAAAGCCGCCGCGTAAAAAGCTCTAGCGTCTAGGGATTCTTACCCGCAGGGGCAGCAGCAGCAGCTGTAGCAGCAGCAGCAGCAGTAGCAGCAACAGCAGTAACAACAACAACAACAACAGCAGCAGCAGCAGCCGTCGCATCAGCAGTAGCAGTAGAAGCAGCAGCAGTAGCAGTAGAAGAAGAACCAGCAGCAGCAGCAGCAGTACCAACAACAACAACAGCAGCAGCAGCAGCAGTACCAACAACAACAGCAGCAGCAGCAGCAGTACCAACAACAACAACAGCAGCAGCAGCAGCAGTACCAACAACACAGCAGCAGCAGCAACCGCAGTACCAACAACAACAACAACAGCAGCAGCAGCAGCAG
>NW_014579515.1:18434-18811 GCF_000485595.1 Priapulus caudatus
GCTACTCCTACCACTATTGCTACTGCTACTGCTACTGCTACTGCTACTGCTGCTGCTACTGCAGCTGCAGCTGCTGCTGCTGCTGCTGTTGCTGTTGCTGATGCTGCTACTGCTGCTGCTGCTGCTGCTCCTTCTGCTGCTGCTGCTGTTGCTGCTGCTGCTGCTCTTTCTGCGGCCGCCACGGCTGCTGGTATTGTGCTCTCGACAGCGTAATTTCATTCAAAGTGAGGTTTCATTACATGCTAACGCTTTTGCGGCCGCTGCTGCTCCTGCACGCGAGACACACACACACGCGCGCGCGCTGAGATAGAGAGAAGGAGTGTGTGTGTGTGTGTGTGTGTGTGTGTGTGTGTGCGTGTGTGTGTGTGTGTGTGTGT
>NW_014579515.1:20190-30520 GCF_000485595.1 Priapulus caudatus
GCTGCTGCTGCTGCTGCTGCTGCTGGTGATGGTGATGCTGCTGCTGCTGCTGCTGCTGCTGGTGATGGTGATGGTGATGGTGACAACCGTGGTAGTCGTGGCTTCAGCGAGTAGCTGAGTGAGAGGAGGCTGTGTGTGGTGATGATAATTGTTAGGCCGTCATTCAGACAGACTCGTGTAATTATTCCGGTGACACGATGGCCCAGAAATGCCAGACAAGCCTCGCTGCGTGCGGCCTGACCTGACCTAGTCACAGCAATGTTGTTCCCGCGCGCTCTCCCCTGCGCGCTCTCTCTCTCTCTCTCTCTCACTTTTCTCTTTCTCTCTTTCTCTCTATCTCTCTCTTTCTACACAGTCTCTCTTATGCTCTCTCTACTCTCTCTCTCCTCTCTCTCGTCTCTCTCTCGCTCTCTCTCTCTCTCTCTCGCCTCTCTCTTCTCTCTCTCCCTCTCTCTCTCTTCTCTCTGCCCTCTCTCTCTCTCTCTACCTCTCGCTCTCTCTCGCTCTCTGCTCGTACCTCTCTCTTTCTCTCTCTCTCTCTCGCTCTCTCTCTTCCGCTCTCTCTCGCGCTCTCTCTTTCTCTCTCTCTCTCTCTCCTCTTGTCTCTCTCTCTCTCTAAGATTAAGAGTGCGACTGTGGCTGAGATGCTAAAGCAGCAGATTGTATGTACAGTGTGCCGCGCTCGTTGCTGCGCCTCGGGCGGCATCTGTCGTCCGTTACACGTAATAAGACGAGAGGCCAGCGAGTGATGCGGAGAGAGAAGAGGAGATAGACAGCGTGTTGCACGAGAGTTGGGAAGAGATGTTCTAGAGGAGTGCAAAGAGGCGGAGAAAGAGATGAGAGCAGAGATGCAGAGAGAGATGAGAGAGAGGACGAGAAAGAGAGAGCGAGGTCGGAGGAGAGAGACAAGGAGTGAGGAGACACAGACGCCGAATAGGCGCGTGTCGCGTGGCGTGCGTGCGTTGCTGTGTGCGTGGCGTGTAGCTGCGTGCGTGCGGCGTGCGTGCGGCGTGCGCCGTGTGTGGTGCTGCATGTGCGTTGTCCCTCTATTCTCAGCAGCTGCTAGCACGCTGCCTACTAGTGTGCAATGAACGATGCGCGTGATAGAGAACAGCCATGGGTGCATCCACTGATTTGAAACAGCTCCCCGCCAGGGAGATTAAGGCGTGGATGGGTGCGTCCACTAATCGACCCGCTTGCCGCATGGTTTCCTGTGTGTTGTAATGTGATTGCCTATACAAACTACATATGGAACTCTACTGAAAATGTTTGCGCTCTAGCTAGCCAATTATATATATACTATATATATATATATATATATGTGTGTGTGTGTGTGTGTGTGTGTGTGTGTGCATGCGCGCGTGCGTGCGTGCGTGCGTGCGTGTGTGTGTGTGTGTCGGTCGCTTAGTTGATTTCCTTCAGTGCTATCCTGTCTTCCCCTTTGTCCTTCTCCTGCCTCATTTCCTCTCTTCATTCTTTTCTCCCTTCTCCCTTGTTGCTCTTTCACCTCCTTCCTTCGCTCCCTTCTTTTCTCCCTCCTCTCTCTTATTACTCTTTCACCTACCTCCGTCTCTTTCCAACCTTTCCTCTCCTGTTTCAACCTTCCAATCTTCACCCCTCAACCAGCTCCCATGTTTATCCTGACGCGCGATCGCTTTCCAATTACGTGACGTTCCTCTGGTTTCCTTATCATTTCTAACCTATACCATTAGTAGACATAGACTCGCATGGTAGCGCATACCGCTAGATTCATCTCAGATGTTCGGAAAAACATGATCAGGCAACTTTACGTCTGTTTGCAGTTTCACTGTGAGAAGCCAACGCGCACGCATACACGCACGCACGCACGCACGCACGCCCACACGCACGCACGCACACACGCACGCGTACTCGTACGTACGCACGCACGAACGTACATGCACGCACGCCCGCACGCCCGCATGCATGCACGCGCAGACTCGCACACACACACGCACATGCACGCACGCACGCACGCACGCATGCATGCATGCAAGCGCAGACTCGCACACACATACGCACATGCATGCACGCACGAACGTACATGCACACGCATACGAGCGCGCAATCACGCACACACACACACACACACACACACAAGCACCCACACACACACACACGGAAACACACACACACAATACACACACACACACACACACACACACACACACAACACAACCACACACACATCACACACACACGAACACACACATAGTATGGCCTATGTGTAAATATTGTTATTGCGCGCACACACACACACTCGAGCATGGATGGAGGTTGTGGCCAGGTGGCGAATGGTTCGTGATGCATATGTTATGGTGGAGTTATACCCATTGCAGTCTGTCTTAGCCTCTTGAGCATGCTTGTGACTGCTGCTGCCGCATACGCGCGCGCACACACACACATACACATGACAGCGCACACACGCGCGCGGCACACACACACAACACCACACACACAACACACACAACACACACGTACATACCACGCACACACACACACACGTAATCACTCACGGCACGCCACACACGCGCGCCGCGCACACACACACACACGCAGCACGCACGCACGCACGCCACGATCACACGGCACGCACGCACGCACACACGCACGCACGACCACGCACGCACGCACCCACACACACACACACCACACACACACACACCACCACGAGAGATGCAACAGGGAATGGTAATGGTGGTGGCACGGTGTGCGCAATGCGTTCAGTTGATGCATATGTTAATGTGTTGTAGCTATCCACTGCAGTGCTGTCTTAGCCCACTGAGCATTCTTTGCTTGCCTGCTGCCGCATACGCGATTGCAAAACAGTCGAACGCTGCAGATAGGATGAGCACAGCCGTTGATCCATAGATGAAGATAAGAGACCGCAACTACAATAATGTATACACATAGCCATACATTGATGTGTGTGTGCGGGCTGCCGTAACCAGTGCCGCGTCCGTGCGGCGTCGTGCGTTGCGCGTCGTCTGTGCTGTGTGTACGTGTGGATGTGGGTGGGGTGTGTGTGCCGGGCTGTAGTGTGTGTGGTGTGTCTGTGTAGTGTGTGTGTGAATGGTGGTCTGTCTGTGAGGGTGTGTGTGTGTGCGCGCGTGTGTGTGTGTGCGTGGTTGCTTGCGCGCGTGTGTGTGTGTGCGTGGTTGCTTGCGCGCGCGTGGGTGCTAGCGTGCGTGCGTGTATCTCACTACAGTGAAGTGTAAACGCGTATGGTGTTCAGGCTACATTTACATTTATCTCGTGATGTGCAGCTGATTTCGTCGCGATTTGACAGACACTTACAGATGTTAGCGTCGCATGCGTGCACACACGCAATCTCTGCTCGCACGCGTGCGCCGAGCTTGTTGTTGCTGCCGCTGCTACTGAGAGGTTTACCCGGACCCATCACTAACTCTTCAGCTTCTCGTCTTTCTCGTTTGATCTGTTATTGCTGCGACCTTTCATGCCGCTGGCGGTCATGTCTAGATCTATGCCCGCTCTCCCCCTTTCTCTCTCTCTCATTTCCCCCTCTCTCTCATTTCCCCCTCTCTCTCTCTCTCTCTTCATCTCTTTCTCTCTCTCTCTTCTTCTCTCTCTCTCTTTCTCTCGCTCTCTTCATCTCTCTCTCTCTCTCTCTCTCTCTCTTCATTTCTCCTTTCTCTCTCTCTCTCTCTCGCTCTCGCTCACCCTCTTTCTCATTTCCCCTCTCCCTCTTCCCCTCTCTCTCTCTCTCTCTTTCTCTCGCTCTCTCCATCTCTCTCTCATTTCCCCCCTCTCGCTCTCTCTCTCTGTTCATCTCTCTCTCTATCGCTCTCTCCTCTCTCTTTCTCTTTGTCTATTCTCCCTTATCTCTTCTCTAACTCTTCTCTCTCTCCGTGTTTCTCTCCCCCTCTCTCTCTATCTCTCTCGCTCTCTCTCTCTCTCTCTCTCTCTCTCTCTCTCTCTCTCTCTCTCTCTCTCTCTCTCTCTGTTTCTCGCTGCCTGGAGAGAGCATCATGGGGGGCTCGATAAGTGTGGAAAGCCGGTGTAAAACTCTGCGTGTTGTTTTAAATTCTTCCTGCATGAGCTGCGAGTCAATACGCTAACAAGTCAGGCGCAGTCTTCTGCTTATCTTTCGCTTTCCTCCCACCAAAACTCTTCGTTGTCAACGTGATTTTAAGAAAATTAAAATACGATATATAACAAGTCACGGTCCTCGTCATGGCCATTCCATCATGCCTATTCTTTTCGCTGCTCCTCTCTTTGGTTTCTCTTTTCGTGTCAACGCAGGCTTTGCAAAAATAAAAATACGATATATAATACAAGTCCGCGCATGCATTCCATCTGCTTATCTTTCGCTGTCCTCTCTTCGTTTCCTCTTCGTTGTCAACGCGGCTTTGAAAAATAAAAATACGATATATAACGAGTCACGGTCATGGCATTCCATCTGCTTATATTTCGCTGTCCTCTCTTCGTTTCCTTTTCGTTGTCAACGCGGCTTTGAAAAAATACAAATACCCGATACGTTATAACGCCAGTCACGCCGTCATGATCATCATTCTGCTTATATTTCGCTGTCCTCTCTCTTCGTTTCCTCTTCGTTGTCATCACGGCTTTTGAAATAAGTTGCTCGGTGAGCTATCGTCCTAGTATGCCTCCTACCATGTCTCCTATCCTCCATTCTCCTATCTTTCCTCTCTCTCGCTCTCTCTCTCTCACGCATGCTCTCTTTCTCATTTTCTCTCATTCGCATTCTCTCTCTCGCCTTCTCTCTATTGCTCTCATTCTCTCTCCCCTGTTTCTCTGTCTCGCCTTCTCTCTACCCCTCTGCCTGTCTGCTCTCTCCTCTCTCTCCCCCGCCCTCTCTCTCTCTCTCTCTCTCTCTCTCTCTTCCTCGTCTCCTCTTCTCTCGCTCTCCGACTCACGCCTCTCATTCACGCTCTCCCCCCCCCTCTCTCTATCTCTCTCTCTCTCGTCTCTCTAACTCTCTCGCTCTCTCTTTCCCTCTCGCTTCAATGCTAGTAGCTACGATTGCTATGCTCTGCTGGCAATGCTACATTGCAGTCACAGCTCAGTAATGGTACAGAGTGAGTAGCTACATAACAACTAAATAAACACTACACTCGTAGTGCGGGTAGACCGGACGTCTTCTCCTATTGTAATAGCAGCCTCTCTCTCTCGCCGCTCTCCTCTCTCGCTCTCTCTCTCTCTCTCTCTCTCGCCTCGTCTTCTCATCGCGCTCTCTCTCTTCATCTCTCTCTACTCGCTCTCTCTCTCTCTCTCTCTCTCTCTCTCTCTCTCTCTCTCTCTCTCGCGTCTCGCTCTCTCTCTCTCTCTCTCTCTCTTCTCTCTCTCCTCTCTCTCTCGCTCGCTCTCTCTCTCTCTCTCTCTCTCTCATCGCTCTCTCTCTCTCTCTCTCTCTCTCTCTCTCTCTCTCTCTCTCTCTCTCTCTCTCTCAGAGAGTGTTCTGCTCTCTCCCTCATGCATCTATACATACACACACGCACACGTTCGCGCGAGCATTTCTTATATACCTTCTTATATACCTTCTTTATACGCTATGTATGTGGATGTATCAGGAGGTTTTTAGGTATTAGGTTAATTTGTCATTATTAACTCCTTGGGTATGTATGTATGTATGTATGTGATGTATGTATGTATGTATGGTATGTATGTATGTATGTATGTATGTATGTTACTGTATGTATGTATGTATGTACTGTATAGTATGTATGTATGTATGTATGTATGTATGTATGTATGTATGTAGTTGTATGTATGTATGTATGTATGTAGTAATGACCTATGTATGTATGTATGTATGTATGTATGATGTATGCTATGTATGTATGTATGTATGTATGTATGTATGTACGTACGTACGTACGTAGCGTACGTAGCGTACGTACAGTACTAAAGTATGTATGTATGTATGTATGTATGTATGTATGGTATGTATGTATGTATGTATGTTATTGTATGTATGTAGTATAATGAATGTGTGTGTGTGTGTGTGTGTGTGTGTGGTGTGGTGTGTCGTCTGTGTGTAGTTGTCGTGCTGTGTTTTGGTTCTAGTGTGTGTGCTGCGTGTGTGTGTGTGTGGATTGTGTGTAGTGTGCGTGCGTTGCAGTGCGTGGGTGGTGGTGGGTGTGTTGTGTGGGATGTGTGTTGGTGTGTATGTATATGTATGTATTATGTATGTATGTATGTATGTATGATGCTACGGACGACCCGCCTAGTGTCACATACTGACAGCTAGCTAAAATTCACACCCGCACGCGCGCGTCGGCCTGGCCCCTTCTCACAACGCCCCTCCCCGCCCCCTCCCTCCCCCTTCCCCCGGAGTGGCAGTTGTTGTGGCTTATCGACTTCGTGGTGTTTCTCTACCGCGCGGGTGGAGGGAGGCGGGGAGGGGCTGAGCAGTCAGCCGCGCGCGTGTAAGGCGACACCAGAGCGCTCACACGTTGTGTTTGGAAGCTCCCGCCACGCGTGGATTACGTGGACCCCCTGCCATGGATACTGCCCGCGGCGGGTGACAAATACACAACCCACAGACACACACGCGCGCGCACCACACACACACACACACACACACACACAACACACACACACACGCACATACACGCACCCCCCCCCCACACACACACACACAACTAGATAGATTTAAAACCTAGGCAGCATGTGTATGGGAATCCTGTTGCAGCGGTGATAGGAACTTTGCAATGTACTCGCCGCTGTGGTGCCGTACCAGGCGGACTGCTTGCGACTGCCGAGCATAAACCTGCACTGACATTATTATAACTCGTAATATTACGTTCCTATCTTCTCTTCTTTTCTCTGCTGCGGCTGCTGCCTGCTGCTGCTCGTCTGTTGTCGTTCGGGTGCGTGTGGCGCTGCTGCCCTGCTCTGCCTTGCTCGCTGCTACTGGTGGCGGTGGTAGTGTGTTGCTGCTGCTGCTGCCTACTGCCTACTGCTACTGCTACTGCTACTGCCTACTGCTACTGCTACTGGCTACTGCTACTGCTACAGTACTGCTACTGCTACTGCTACTGCTTACTGCCTACAGTCGCTGCTGCTGTTTGCTTCTACTACTACTACTACTAGGGGCCTACTGCTGCTGCGCTTGCCGCTGCCCTACTGCTGCCTGCTGCTTGCTTTTATACTTACTATTACTGCCTACTGCTGCTGCTGCTGCTGCTGCTGCTGGCCTGCTACTGCTGCTGCTGTTGTTTTATACTACTGCTACTACTCCTGACCTGCTGCTACTGCTACTGCCTACTGCTACTATACTATACTACTACTACTACTATACTACTACTCACTACCTACTACTACTACTACTACTGCTGCCTGAGAGGGTACTATATGTCCCCCGGCGGCTACTTACCGAACGTACCCTGGTACTATCTTAATATTGCCGGCACCTACCCTCGCCTACTCCACTAAACGAGTCTAGCGCGAGTCGCCTACGCCTCACTACCCTTAACCCTTAACCCTAACACCCTAACCTAACCCTAACCCTATCCTAACCCTAACCATAATCAACATTAGGTGACCAGGGTACGTTCGCAGTACTTGCGGGGACATAGACCCTATGAGCACTACTACTACTACTACTACTGTACTGCTACTGCTGCCCTGCTTGTTCTACCTACTACTACTCGCTGCAGGTACTGCTGCTGCTGCCTGTTGCTGCCTACTGTTACTACTGCGCTGCCTGCTGTTGCCCTTCTGTAACTGCTACTACTACTGCTGCTGCTGTTGCTTCTACTACTACTACTGCTGCTGCTGTTGCTGCCCTGTAACTGCTACTGCTACTGCTGCTACTGCTGCTACTCTGCTACTATCATCAACCGCTGTGGTTGACAGCGACGCTCTCTCTCATCCCCATGAGCGAGCGGGCAGTAATGGGATGTCTAGGGAGTGCGAAAATGGCCACAACCTAATTATAGTGAGAGATGGCGAGCTGGTATTAGCAGCTAGGACACCGGAGCTGCCTAACTACTGTCCACATAACACTGTACGTCACTAACTACTGTCCACACAACACTGTACGTCACTAACTACTGTCCACATAACATTGTACGTCACTAACTACTGTCCACACAACACTGTACGTCACTAACTACTGTCCACATAACATATGTATACGTCACTAACTGACTGTCCAGCACACACATGCTACGTCGCTAACCTAAACGTGTCCAACACAAACTATGTACGTCACTAACTACTTCCACCACAAACACTGTACGTCACTAACCTGAGTGTCCACACAACAATGCTACCGTCATTAACTTACTGTCCACACAACACTTGCTACGTCACCTAATTACTGTCCGCTAAACCAATACTGTACGTCCACTAACTACTTCCACACCGCCGCCCCCGCAAACAATGTACGTCACTAACTACTGTCCGGACAACAATGTACGTCACTAACTAGTGTCCACACTACACAACCTGCATACGTCACTAACTACTGCACACAACAATGTACGTCACTAACTACTGTCCACACAACAATGTACGTCACTAACTACTGTCCACACAACAATGTACGTCACTAACTACTGTCCACACAACATGTGGTACGTCCATACTACTGTCCAGCACACACTGTACGTCACTACACTAGCCTGACACCAACAACTGTTACGTCACTAACTACCTGTCCACACACAACTGCCACGTCACCTACTACTGTCCCACACAACCAATGTATGCTCACTAACTACTGTTCCACATAACACTGTACCGTCTGAACTACACTACTGGTCCACATAACACTGTACGTCCACTAAACTAGATGTCGCACTACAACAATGTACGTCACTAACTCACTGGTCCACACAACAATGTACGTCACCTAACTACTGTCACACAACAATGTACGTCCATTACACTACTTGTCCACACAACACTGTTACGTCACCCAACTAGTGTGCCACGACAAACACTGTACCGTCACTAACTACTCTCCACCACAAACACTGAACGTCACTAACTACTGTCCACACACACTGTACGTCACTAACTACTCTCCACACAAACCATTGCCTACGTCGACTAACTACTGTCCACCGCCGAAACGGTGTAACATCTGCTAACTCTGGTATTCATTGTAACTCTACTGCACATGATAGCACGGCATCGCCCACGGCAGCACGCCACGGGCGAAACTCACCACGCGTGTTTCACCCCCCTCGCTGCGCCCCGCCCCCTGCCGGTGAGATTAATCATCAGCTCGTTAATCCGACAATGAAAGCGTTTATTATAATTAATGGGCAGCTTATAATTAAGGTATTCACACTGTAAAATCAGCGATCATCCATATGTGTTAACAGTGCTGCCAATGTCGCCCTCTCTCCCGTCTCCTTCTTTCCGTCCCCCTCTTTCCTCCCTGTGCCCGGCTTCCTTTCCTTTCCCGCCAAGGCTCTAGCTTCCCTTTTGCTTCCTCTCCTCTCTCCTTCTCTTGCCCCTAACCACTTTGTTCTCCCTTCTCCCTCCTTCATTCCGCCACTGTATTTCCTCTCCTTCTCCTTCGGGTCTCTCTTTCCTCTCCTCCCTGCTTCGCTTCACGGCCTCTATTTTTCCCCCTTCCCGCGGGGCTCCGCCTTTCAGCCTTCGCCGTCTCCCTTTTCCCTGATTCCTCGACCATTCCCACCCCCCACACACACTTTTGTGCGCGTGCACGAACGCGACACCACACACAACACCACACACGACACGCACGCACACACACACACACACACACACACACACACACACACACACACACACACACACACACACGCACGCACACACACACACACACACATACATACATACATACATACACGCATACAGACACATACACGCGCGCGCACGCAGGTACGCACATGTATTATATATTATATATTACAAACATTATATATATATATAGAGAGAGAGAGAGATACACGCACATACACACATACAAACGCGCACGCGCACGCACGCACGCACGCATGCACGCACGCGCGCACGGACGGACGTACGTACAACGCGTCGCAACGGAGTGCAAACGGTGGAAAACGTTTAAGCGGATCGCACCGGATCTCGGATTCGACTTCGCTGAAACCCGGATTGTGCGTGCTCGCTATCGTCTGGATGATGCAGGGATGCTGGGGGAGGATGAGGATGATGCAGGGATGCTGGGGGAGGATGAGGATGATGCAGGGATGCTGGGGGAGATGGAGGGATGCTGGAGGAGGATGAGGATGATGCAGGGATGCTGGGGGAGGATGAGGATGATGCAGGGATGCTGAGGGAGGATGAGGATGATGTAAGGATGCTGGGGGAGGACGAGGATGCGGCA
>NW_014579515.1:30713-33213 GCF_000485595.1 Priapulus caudatus
ACTCCCCCTTTCTCTCGCTCTCTCTCTCTCTCTCTCTCTTTCATCCCCTCTCTCTCACTGGTTACCATACTCAAAACAGCGAGAAGACAATATTTCTCTGTCCTCCTCTCCTCCAGCCACCGACGTGATAGGAAGTGGACGCAACAATTCCCTAACTTCCTTTCCCGGCGAGCCGCATGAAAGAGACTGCCCGAGCGAGACTAATTCTAAGTGAATACAACCTAAATGAATAGAGGACCAGCTTCGGACAATCGGAATATTATTTTTCTCATTTCGGTGCGTAAACGCTAGATAAACATCAAGATGTGTTCGCATCGCTCGTCTGGTTGTTGAGCAGTGCAGCTAAGCTAGCACAGTGGTATGTGTTGGCCACTGGAAGCTATATCTTCATACTTATAACTATAGCAACTGCAAAGTTACCGGAAGCTATATCTTCATACTTATAACTATAACAGCTGTAAAGTCACTGGAAGCTAGCTTTATAGTTATAACTATAGCAGCTGTAAAGCCACTGGAAGCTATATATTTATACTTATAACTATAGCAACTGTAAAGTTACCGGTAGCTAGCTTTATACTTATAACTATAACAGCTGTAAAGCCATTGGAAGCTAGCTTTATAGTTATAACTATAGCAGCTGTAAAGCCACTGGAAGCTAGCTTTATAGTTATAAAGCTATAGCAACTGTAAAGCCACTGGAAGCTATATCTTCATACTTATAACTATAGCAACTGAAAAGTTACTGGAAGCTAGCTTTATAGTTATAACTATAGCAACTGTAAAGCCACTGGAAGCTATATCTTCATACTTATAACTATAGCAACTGTAAAGTTAGTAGTTACTGGTAGCTAGCTTTATACTTATAACTATAACAACTGTAAAGTTACGGGCAGCTAACGTTTTAATTATATCAAGAGTACATAATAGAGATCTATCTCATCTGTACATAATAGAGATTTATCTCATCTGTGCATAATAGAGATCTATCTCATCTGTACATAATAGAGATCTATCTCGTCTGTACATAATAGAGATCTATCTCATCTGTACATAATAGAGATATATCTCATCCTGCTACATGATAGAGATCTATCTCATCTGTAAATGATAGAGAATTCTAATCTCATGCTGTACAGAACTAGAGCATCTATCTATGCTGTACATGATGTAGAAATCTCTATTATGTAGCCTTTTGATTATATCTATAACAGTTGTAAATTTACTGGTAGCTAACTTACTTTGTATAATATCTATAACAGCTTATGAAGTTATTGTAGTTTTATGTCGATAACAGCTGTAAAGTTACTCGTGCTTTACTTACCTTCATAGTTATGTCTATAACCGCTGTAAAGTTACTGGTACTTAGCTTTAGAGTTATATCAAGAGTAGATAATAAATTGTAGATAAGAGTACAAAGAGTAGATAATAGTTTATTATCTACTCTTGGTTATATCTATACTAACTATATACCGTATTACTGCCTATATACTGTCTAGCTGTATGGTTTGTTTGACGCCATCCTCCCCACACTTCGCTGACTTACAAGACATACTTGCTGACTCTCCGCGCGAGCAAAGCAATAGCGCCCCCTACCGCATTGAGTGGCGCCCTCCTACAGCAAGTGGCGCCTCTCGTGGCGATGTAAAAGTACGTCGGTGTGAAGCAGCTCTTGCGACAGTAGAGGTGATGCAGGCGATGAAGGCAGCAGTAGACAGGCCAACGTGCTTATACGTCTCACGCGTGCACTCGTAATCACTGCATGCTTTTCTCACGGGAGAGCGAGCGATGGAGAGAGAGCAGGAGAGATGAGAGCCACGAGGAGAGGAGGAGAGAGAAACGGGAGGGGGGAGAGATGGAGAAGAGGGCGAGCGATGGAGAGAGGGACGAGAGTGAGAGAAGTGAGAGAGGGAAAGAGATGATGAAGAGAGAGAGTGAGTAGAGGGAGAGAGATAGATTAAGAGAGAGAGAGAGAGAGAGAGGGAGGGGAGAGAGGGGGGAGAGAGAAGGAGAGAGTGAGAGAGGGAGAGCGGGAGGGGAAGAGAGAGGGAGAGAGTGAAAGAGAGAGGAAGAAGGGAGAGCGAGCGATGGAGAGAGAGAGAGAGCGACGGAGAGAGATAGATGACGGATGAGAGAGGGGGGAGAGCAAGGGGAGAGAGAGAAGAGAGAGAGAGAGAGAGAGCGTGATAGAGGAGAGAGGGTTAAGAGAGAGGGAGAGAGTGAGAGAGAGAGGGGGGGGCGGGAAAGATGAGAGCAGGAGAGAGAGAGAGCGAATTGAGGAGAGAGAGAGAGAGAGCACGAGGGGGGGGAAAGTTAAGGCAGAGAGAGTGACAAAAGAGCGAGAGCGAAAGGGGAAGAGTGAGGCGTGACACGAGAAGGAGAAGAATGTGAGGAGGCTAGAAGTAGTGAACAATTCTCACAGAAGAAATCTCTCACGCCGGAGAGAGCAAGAAGTCGCAAAATGGCGCGTGAGACGTGCGGCAGCCGTGAAAGTTGCTGATGG